>NC_028647.1:57121039-57140504 GCF_001406875.1 Solanum pennellii | reverse complement strand
ATTTCAGTACCCAAATTTCAGAAGTCTAAGTCTTTTGGAACGAGACACCCTCGACGGCCCGTCGTGCCCATGACGGTCCGTCGTGGGTTCCGTCGACTCACACAGTTTTTCCAGAAATAAAATCTGCTGCTCAAAACGACTAAACAGGTCGTTACACCCATGCACAAAGCCGGAAAGCGCTGCTACCGGTACGTTGCTACTCCCTGACTTGAGTTGTCCTCTTGTTTTACAGCCAGTCTAGATATTTTTTCTCCACAAGTTAAACCTTAGTAGAACTGAAACTTTCAGACATGATATTCTTACTAGGCTCCGATTTATTTGCATCATGAGCATGTAACTTAGCCAGATTCGGCATAGGGACCCAATCAGACTAGGACAGGTACCTTTTCGTGACACCATCATGTGCATTTTTGTGCTACTTGTTGCATCATGTGGAAGACTGTAACAAAACGTTGACCGGCTTTAGGATAATCGACTAATGAAATAAATATCTATTTTCTACCAATTTTCAACCAATAATTCAATATAAATAAATTAATACACATATATATACATACACACCTAATCCTCAATTTTATTTTCGCTTTTATTAAAATAATGCATAAATAACAAAAATAATAATATTAATAATATATGTATATATGTCTTTTAAATTGTACATGTACACATTATTTTATTTTTCTTTCTCTTTTTCGATCAAGTTGTCTCTTTATCTGGTCATTCTTTTCAAAAACAACCTGAATCAATGATCACTTTAGACATTACGAATCATTTTTATTTTTTAACTACTCCAATAATTAATTTTGAATTATCAAAATTTCACAATTAAATTTGATTTTAAAAATCCCGAATTTCTTTTTTTCTCAACCAGGTAATCATGAGCTCTATGAGGTGTGATAAAAGACAAAGGGATGAAGTAGTCGAAATGGTCAATGTCCCCCAAAGTTCATGATCACAGATTAAACCCCACAATTACTAATGGGTTGGTGGAACGATATGCATGAATTTAGGCGGACTGAGATATTCAAACATCTTGGTTTCCTTACAGATATCATGAGATTTAGTCCTGATAGATGTTTGATCGAGGCTTTGATCCCATTTTGGGATTCCACTAACAATTTGTTTCGATTTAGTGATTTTGAGTTGACGCCTACATTAGAAGAATTGGGTGGTTTCACAGGTTTAGGCCAGGATCTTCGAACGAAAACACTGATAGCTCATAGGAGTGCCAGCAGAAGTAAATTTCTAGAACAGATGCACATCATCCATCCTCATAAGGAGTGTTTTGATAATGGGTTGATTTCTTTGGAATTCTTGTACTCAAGATATGGAAAGAAGGAAGGATTTTCAAGCTATGAGAAACAACTTAAAAATAAACAACACCTCCCTACTTGAGAAAAACATAGACAAGAAGTATTCATGGTGGCATTCTTGGAAGCTATGGTTTTTCCAAGGAAGGATAAAAAAAATCGATATTCGTCTGTTAGGAATAGTCACTATTATGATGAAGAAAAGAAAATCCACTATATTGCCGATGATGTTGGCTGATATTTATCGTGCTTTGACTAAATGTAGAGAGGGGGGAGATTTTTTTGAAGGTTGTAGCATTTTGTTGCAAATGTGGTTTTTGGAGCACCTATATCGCCATCGTTTTGCGACAGATTTCAAATCCGATTGGACGAATTATATTTTGAGCCACCCAGACAGGATGAAAGAATTAGGAGACAAATTGCCAAAAGGTGTCAAAGCATGGAGACATTGTCTTCTTAAATTGACGGCATCTAAAATTACATGGAACTATCATTGGTTCCGTGCTAGTGAGGTAATGTCTTCCTATCGTCCATTCTTCGTTCTGACAGGCCTTCGCTGGTTCCAACCATACATACCCCTCCGAGTTTTACGCCAACTAGGACAAAAACAAATTTTACCTAAAGCCGAGGATACGCAGAATTTTGTGTGGGAGGTGGCATTTGAAGATCGAGATCGAGAATCAGAAGCCCAAAAGATTTGAGGTGGTAGTCGAACTTTAAGTTTGAAAGTTGTGGTTGATGATCGCGTTGAAGGGGAAGTTGACCCCTTATACCTCCATTGGTTCTTTGATCAAGCCCCTCTCAAAGTAATGCCCGAAGGATCAGCGCGAGAAATCATAGATCGAGAAGAGGAAATTGAAGTAAGAACCAAGTGGGCCCGACTCAAGGTGGAAAGAAATTATAGGTCTACTTTAGATATCCTAAGCAATGACCTAAGAAATGTTAGAGAAGAGTTGGCTCGACGTGATGCAATATTCAAGGAAAGAGTTATATTGATTGAAAAAAGGGTTGAAAAGAAGAATCTATCTACTATTCGAACCCTACATAAAGATTTAGGCATTGTCACAGGTGCTATGGAGCAACAAGAGGAAGAATATAAGAAAGAAAAGACCCTCTTAATACATGCACAAGCTAGGTTACAAAATCAATTAAAAGCTTCTATGGAACGAGAAAGGGACATAGCAAACCGTTTCACATTGTATCAAGCAGAAGTGGCGACCGAAAGAAATCAATGGATGGAAGAGCGTGAAAAATTTCATAACCAAATTGAAGAGCTTCAAGCACATGAAGAGCATCTGAGTGATGCAGTTGTCACTACTGAAGAATGTTGCAAATTGTCACAAGAATATGGAGGAGGCCAAAGGACAAGTGCTTCGGTTGACAGAGAGCTTGATTGATGTTTATGGTGGTCATCTCCATCGAAGTGATGAAAGCCTGGGTCGAGAGGCGCGTGCACTAGCCCCACATCTACCGAAAGCTTTGTTCAAGGTCTACTCTAGCCTAGGGGGCAATTGATGATCAAGACATGTTGGAGATGGATTTTTTTTATTTTTTATTTATTTTTAGTTCGTCAAATTTTGTTTTAATCTTAAGTACTTTGATGTTTTTATTTTGGTCATTTTGATTTGAATGATATTTTCATTTTAAAGTTAAACAAATGTTGTATTTTTCTTTTCAAAGAAATTTATCCACATGAACTACGTAATGGTCTGATTCATGTTCAAACGTGATACGTAGGCAACCTTTAATAGGTTCGATCAAAATGCATTCAAATTATTCAAGTAAGTAAAGTAGGGGACCAAATGACATAAGCAAGTCATCCAAAGCCGTGATGAAACATAAAAGTCTTCCAAAACACATTATAGACATATGAATAATCTAGGTGCATAACATACAACGTGAATTTAATATGTTGAATCCTAACACATGTTTTTTTATATATATGAGAATTTCGAGAGTTTAAAAGGTGGTTGGTTTGCGAAGAGAGCTGGCATCTCATCAATATAACACAAGATCAAAAGGGAAAGAAAAAATGACACGTAAAGACGGAACAGAGCCGGAAAATGAAGACGCACAAACCCAAACCTAAATATATATATATATAAAATCATGTCTTCATAGAGCACAATAACCCCTGTTTTATTTTTATGTCTTCACAAGGCATAATAACCCCTGGTTGCATATAGGGCACAATAATCCCTATCCTATTTTTCATATCTTCACAGGGCACAATAACCCCTATCCTATTTTTCATGTCTTCACAGGGCACGATAACCCCTGGTTGGATATAGGGCACAATAACCCCTATCCTATGTTTTCATGTCTTCACAGGGCACAATAACCCCTGGTTGCATATAGGGCACAATAACCCTATCCTATTTTTCATGTTTTCACAGGGCACAATAACTCCTGGATCGCTTATAGGGCACAATAATCCATATCATTTTTTTTTATGTCTTCACAGGGTACAATAACCCCTGGTTGCACATATGGCACAATAACCCCTATCATTTTTTTTATGTCTTCACAGGGCACAATAACCCCTGGTTGCATATAGGGCACAATAACCCCTATTTTATTTTTCATGTCTTCAGAGGGCACAATAACCCCTGGATTGCATATAGGGCACAATAACCCCTATTTTATTTTTCATGTCTTCAGATGACACAATAACCCATGGATTGCATATAGGGCACAATAACCCCTATTTTATTTTTCATGTCTTCACAGGGTACAATAACCCCTGGTTGCAATTTGGGTACAAAACTCCCTTTTTGTCTTATTTTTTACATTTTGTAATGGCTACAAAAACATTATTTTTATTATTAGTATAGACTTTTATAGCTTTCATCAATAACTCACAAAATTTTCTAGTGCAAACTAGGCAGAAAATTTTGTTTCGTGTGCAGGTTTCTACATAGTACACAAATTTGCAGTTCAAAAATAAAAGAATTCATCCTTTCAAGAAAACAAATTTTCGAGAATATCATGCGGAAGAACGTCAGTAGCTGAAGTCAAGTCATGAAGTTTCAAGTCTTGAACTCAGATGTCTAGAGCATGAGTTCAGAATCGATGAACCTACCAAAGAGGGTGAAGCGATATCCGAGAATTCAAAATGAAGACTTAGCACTATCGGAGTAGATAGGATTTCATATCTTTCCTTCTGCATTTTTTTTGTGTAATAGCTGGAGCTACAAACCGGAATCTCGACAAAACCTTACTCGACTACCTAACTCATTTGAACTACGCCTGACTCCTTATCATTAACTTAGGATAGGTAGTTTTTCAAAAGTTAGGACACAGTCAAACCTCTTCTCTATTATAAATTTTTCACATTTTTGGCATAAATATTTCAGTAAATATTAGTCACATTGTTCACGTCTTTGCATAAAAACTCTTCGTGTTTCCAAGCAAAGAGGGGCATACTATGAACACCTAATTTATTACCAAAATATAAAGATTTAAAACCAATTTTAAAAAAGTTATATTTAAAATAAATAAATTGTAAATTACTTTAATAATAAAAGATTGTGAATTTATGGTATTTATTTTAAATCTTCAACTTTTAATTTGTTTAAAAAATAATGGTAGTATGTATTAAGAAAAAGAAGAAAAATAAATTAAAAAAAAAAAAAGAAGAGTCTTAGATATTCAAATTACCTTCCCCTTATCTTAATTAACCTCAAACTCCCAAAAATTAATTTTCTTATTATTGTTATTTAGTAGGTTAATTATTTCTCAACCATAATTCCCTCAACAATATTTCAAATTAAATCTTAATCCCACTCTATTACGTTCCTTTTAATTAACACCAGACTCTCAGCCAAAATTATTATAAAAGACACGTTCAGTTGAATAGGAAAAAAAAAACGGAGATTGAAAGACGAGAGAAAAAAAAGCAAGAGCAAAAATCAAGGAGAAGAAAAAAATCAGTAGATCGTAGCAGTTATTTTTGTGGTGAATCAATAATACGAGGTAACTCTAAATTCTTGAATTCTTGTATGATTTTAATGAAATGCTTTGAAAGAAAGTTTAATTCTAGTTATATGAAATTCTTTTAATAGTGTGTTATTATTATTATTATGAAATATCATTTTTGTGATTGATGTTATGAGTTATTTTTAGAATTTCAAAAGCTTAAGAAAATGTTGCCAGAGATTCTTATTGTTAAGAATAAATAAATAAATAAATAATTTAATAAGCATCATGTATTGTTATTATTATTATTATTATTATTATTATTATTATTATTATTATTATTATTATTATTATTATTATTATTATTATTATTATTATTATTATGCTTTTTAGATACACTTTGTAACTTATATCTCTTTCCATTTAGCTTTTCACTTTAGAAGATTTTGTTGAATTTATTGTTGACTTGTTAGATTAGGATATAAAAATAATTAGCAAATGGTTTTTTTCTAAAAAATATCTAAGTAGAATTGTTAATTAAAAGGAGAAATAAATTTCATCTAGAAATTCATGATAAAATAGTGATAATTACTAGTAATAATTATAATTAAAAAAAAGTAATATTTGAGAAATTATATTAAAGAAAACAAAAGAATAAAAAATAAAAAAAAACAAGAAAGCATGAAAAAAAACGAAAAAAAAAAGCAGAATTTATTTTAAAAACAGAAACAGAAAATTAAAAAAAAAGAAAAAAAAAGAAAGTGAAAAAAAAAAACGTGAAAAAAATGAAAAATCAAAAAAATGAGAAGACAAAAGTGGAATTAAAAAAATTATAAAATATATAATTATTAAAGAAAGGGTAAAAATACAATAAAAAGAATAAAGAAAAGAACGTATAAAAAGGGAAAATAACAAAAATTATTAAAAAAATAAATAAATAAATAAAATAATAAATAAGAAGAAAAAAGACAAACAACAAATTAAATGTAAAATAAATAAATAAATAAATAAATAAATATATATATATATATATACAAAAAATGTAAAATAAATAAATTAATAAGTAAAATAAATAAATAAATAAATAAATAAAATAATAAATAAATATTAGTGTTTCACAGTTTGAATTAATGAACACACACCGAAAATAATAAAACAATTTTCAATAGATTTAAAAATAAATAAGACAATTTTTAATAGGTTTAAAAGAAATGAGAGAATAAAGTAAAAATAATTTATTATTAAGTTTAAATAATATAATATCCAAAATTAAGTCAAGTCATACCAAAGTTAATAAAGCGACCGTGCTAGAACCACGGGACTCAAAGGGTGCCTAACACCTTCCCCTCGGTCAACAGAATTCCTTACCCGGATTTTTAGTTCGCAGACCAATAAAAAATATATAGTCAAATTTCTTTTTGATATAGGGATTTAAATAAGGTGACTTGGAACACCAAAACTCAATTCCAAGTGGCGACTCTGAATAATAATTATCTCTTTTCAAAACGTCACTTTAATTGGAAATCTCTTTTTTTTTCGAAATAAATAAAAATCAAATTTTTGAGAAAAAAGGGGGCGTGACACATGTCAAGTACCTCAGACTTCCTACGAGACTTTTGAACAAAGTGGAATCCACTTTTTCTCCATCGTCAAATTTTGTCAATTTTGTTCCACTTTCCACTGCGGTATTCACAGGGTTGCAATCAAACATGTTGAACTTCTTCAAAATCTCTTTTGTATAGCTTCCTTGAGATATAAATATGTCTTCCTCTATTTGCTTCACTTCTAGGCCGAAGTAATATGACATGAGCCCTATGTCTGTCTTCTCAAACTCAAGGGACATAGCTTTCTTGAGAGCTTCAAATAAAATTGGGTTGTTACCCGTTAGAATGAGATCATCAACATAAAGACAAACAAACAGATATCTCCATTAGTATGAAATTTAATGTAAAGAGTATATACATGGAGACAACGAGTAAACCCATTGTCTTGAAAGTATTTGTCAATGCGACTATTCCAAGCTCGTGGAGCTTGCTTCAACCCATATAAGGCTTTCTTCAACCTCAACACCTAATCTTCGTGATTTTTAACCACTAAACCCAATGGTTGCTCAACATAGAAATTTTTTCTTCAAGATATCCATTCAAGAATGCCAATTTGACATATGGATCTTCCACTTCATGTGTGCTGCTAAAGAGATCAATAGACGGATTATCTCCATGCAGGCAACAGACGTTTAGACTTTGTCATAGTAGATGTCATTCCTTTGTTTGTAGTCTTTAGCCACAAGTCTTTCCTTGTATCTTTCAACCTCTCCATGGGCATTTTTCTTCGGCTTATTTATCTATTTGACTCCAACTGCTCGATGGTCCTTTTGGAAGAGTTCTTAACTCCCAAGTGTTGTTCTTCTATATTGACTGGATCTCCTCCTCCATGGCTTGTCTCCACCTTTTGTCAGTAAGAGCTTCATCAAAATTCATTGGTTCACTATCAGCAAAGAGACAACACAAAAAATCAAAATTAGTAATTTCTTCTATGTCATCATAGAATGATCATCATCCTATGTGGTTTTTCACTTAAACTCTCTTGAGAAGATGGAGATGCAATATTTGCTGGTAAAGGAGGCAGGGTTGCATCCTATGCAGGTTCCATGGTCTCCTATTCTTCTTCATCTCCGAAGTAAGGAAGAAAATCATATGTTTTTTCTTTTGGAGCCTCCCAGTTTTGCGATGCTTCTTCATTAAATTCAACATCATTACTCACCACAACCTTGTTATTGCTTGGATTATACAATTTGTAGCCTTTTGAACTTGCATCATAGCCAACAAACACATGTTTGACACTACGATCATCAATTTTAGCTCTCCCTTGATGTGGAACATGAGCATAAACTATGCTCCCGAATATTCTCAAGTGTTTAACATTTGGCTTTCTTCCGCTCCATATTTCTTGAGGTGTTTGATCTCGTACATTTTTGTTGGAGACCTGTTGCTCAAATAAACTGCACAAGAAACAACCTCGGTCCAAAATTCTTTTGGTAGATATTTAGCTTTCAACATACATCTAGCCATATTAAGAATTGTTCTATTCTTTCTTTCTACATCTCCATTTTGTTGGGGCGAGTAAGGTGCCGTTAGAGGGCGAAGAATTCCATGAGACTGAAAAAAGTCATTAAATCTTTTGAAGTGAATTTGCCTCCTCTATCAGACCTTAATGCTTTTATTTCATAACCTCTTTCTTTTTTTACAAGTGCTTTGAAATTTTTAAAGGTAGCAAAAACTTAGAGTTTTGCTTCAAGAAGTATACCCAAGTCTTTCAACTGAAATCATCAATAAAGAGCAAGAAGTATTTTCTTTTACCAAAAGAAGGTGGATCGATTGGACACACACATCAGTGTGTACAAGTTGAAGTGCTTACTTATTATTGATGTAGTCTCCTTTGGAAAACTCCTCCTTGCATGTTTTCCAAGAATACAAGCTTCACACAATTGATTTGGATGGTTGATTGATGGTACCCCATCAACCATGTTCTTGTTTACCATTGATTTGAGCGCTTCAAAGTTCAATGCCCAAATCTCATATGTCAACACCATGAATCATCTTGCACATTGGCCTTCAAATACTTTGAATCGATAGTTTAAAAATTCAAAAAAAACAACCTATCTTTTGCCATATGAACTTTAGCAATTAAGTTGTTACTTGAATCTCTAAGCCAAAGATGCATATTTTCATATGAATATCATATCCTTTTTCAAAAATTGACCCTAACTCAAAAATATTATATTTCAATTTTGACACATAATAAACATTAGTAATTATGGCCACCATCTTTAAAAGTCATTAAATTCTTTTGAAGTGAATTCGTCTCCTCTATCGGACCTTAATGCTTTTATTTCATAACCACTTTCTTTTTCTACAAGTGCTTTGAAATTTTTAAAGGCAACAAAAACTTCAGGTTTTTGCTTCAAAAAGTATACCCAAGTCTTTCTACTGAAATCATCAATAAAGACCAAGAAGTATTTTCTTTTACCAAAAATAGGTGGATCGATTGGACCATACACATCATTGTGTACAAGTTGAAGTGGCTTACTTGTTCGTGATGTAGTCTCCTTTGAAAAACTCCTCCTTGCATGTTTTCCAAGAAGACAAGCTTCTCACAATTGATTTGAATGGTTGATTGACGGTATCCTATCAACCATGTTCTTGTCTCCCATTGATTTGAGCGCTTCAAAGTTCAAGTGCCCGAATCTCATATGCCAACACCATGAGTCATCTTGCACATTGTCCTTCAAGCACTTTGTATCGATAGTTTGAAGATTCAAAGGAAGCAACCTATTTTTTGCCATATGAACTTTAGCAATTAAGTTGTTACTTGAATCTCTAAGCCAAAGATGCATATTTTTCATATGAATATTATATCCTTTTTCAAGAAGTTGACCAAACTCAAAATATTATTTTTCAATTTTGGCACATAATAAACATTAGTAATCAATTCATGGTCACCATCTTTAAAAGTCATTAAATTCTTTTAAAGTGAATTCACCTCCTCTATCGGACCTTAATGCTTTTATTTCACAACCACTTTCTTTTTCTACAGGTGCTTTGAAAATTTTAAAGGCAACAAAAACTTTAGATTTTTGCTTCAAGAAGCATATCCAAGTCTTTCTACTGAAATCATCAATAAAGACCAAGAAGTATTTTCTTTTACCAAAAGAAGTTGGATCGATTGGACCACACACATCAGTGTGTACAAGTTGAAGTGCCTTACTTGTTGTTGATGTAATCTCCTTTGCAAAACTCCTCCTTGCATATTTTCCAAGAAGACAAGCTTCACAAAATTGAATTTAATGGTTGATTGACGGTATCCCATCAACCATGTTCTTGTCTCCCGTTGATTTGAGCGCTTCAAAGTTCAAGTGCCCAAATCTCATATGTCAACACCATGAGTCATCTTGCATATTGGCCTTCAAACACTTTGCATCGATCGTTTGAAGATTAAAAGGAAACAACTTATTCTTTGCCATATGAACTTTAGCAATTAAGTTGTTACATGAATCTCTAAATCAAAAATGCATATTTTTCATATGAATATCATATCCTTTTTCAAGAAGTTGACCCAAACTCAAAATATTACTTTTCAATTTTTGGTACATAATAAACATTAGTAATCAATTTATGGTCACCATCTTTACAAGATATCAAAATCCTGCCTATCCCTTCAATTTGAATCTTTGAGATATCTCCAAAAGATATATTACCTTTCACCATCTTCTTTATCTCCACAATTTTTTCTTTGTAGACACACATATGATTGCTTGCTCCATTGTCAAGGTACCATGAGCTGCAATCAAATCCATCTTCTTTTTTTAGTGTTAATAACAGCGTTGACTCATTTTCTCTTTGTTGCTGTCAACAAGATTAACTTTCTCTTCAACATTACTACGACATTTCCAAGAGTAATGTCCAATTTTGTGACAGTTATAACACTCAATTTTAGATTTGTCATACCTCATTTCATTTGTACCTTGATAGGCTCCACATCCTCTACCTCCTCGTTGACCACGGTCACGACCTATGAATGACTGGTGACCTTTATCTTCATTGCTGAAATGATTGGTATAACTTCTTCCTCTTACTCGGCCTTCACGACCTCCACAGCCTTGCCATTGTCCATTTCCTTTGTAACTTTTCTCACCTTCAAATCTTTTGAAGAATGCATGAGTTTTGAGAAGTTGCTCTAGTGGCTCTTTTTTTCTCCTTTTCATTTTCTCTTCGTGGGCTAGTAAAGAACATTCCAATTGTTCTACCGTCATAGAGTCTACATCTTTATACTCCTCAATTATACACACCACATAATCAAATTTAGGTGTTAAAGAACGAAGTATCTTTTCTACCGCACGCACATCATCTACTTCCTCCCCGTATTTTCTTAGTTGATTTACAACAACCATCAATCTTGAACAGAAATCCAAAATGGATTCGGATTTTTTAATTTTTAAAACTTCAAAGTCAGCCCTTAGAGTGAAGTTTTATCTTCTTTACGTTATAAACTCCTTGGAGAGAATTTTGTAAAATATCCCACGCTTCTTTTGAGGTGGTTGCATATGACACCTTCTCAAATATGCCATCATCCAAACATTGATGGATAAGAGTGAGGTCCTGTTGATCTTTCTTTCTTGTCTTTAACAATACCTCCTTTTCATTTGAGGACAAAGTTTCCTCATTTGCGGTTCTTGTATACCCTTTGTCTACAATATCCCAAACATCTTGAGAGTCAAGAATGACTTTCATTCATAGACACCATTTTTCATAATTTTCTCTTGTGAGATGGGGGTATTGAAAGGACAACAGACTATTACTTGTTATGGCTTTGATACCACGTTGTTAGACAAAATGATAATCACACCCAGGATAATGTCCAAACTAAATTGCAATAGGAAGAGAGTAACAACGATACCAAATATTAAATGGGTAAATATGATACCCGAATAAGTAATATAATAATATTGATAAAAAAAACTTGATAGTGTCAAAAAACTACTACTCAACACTCTTTTATTTTTAAAAACTCACAATAATATTACTTGCACAATATTTTCTCACAAACTAAGAAGTAGTTTGTGGATTACTCTGTCTACTCTCTATTGCTTCTCTATTTTGGTGCGTCTTTTAGTGTTCAATTACTACTCTATTTATAGAGTTTTTTTGAACACTTGATTACATCATTAATGACATAATGTGATAACCAATTTTTAAATTGGCTACCAAACTTTGAGTACCTATTTCAACAAATATGGCTACCAACTTTCACTTTGGTGGCTATCAATTTTCACATTTGAGGCTAGTAATTTCAACAGGTATGGCTGTCAAATTAATTGTTGCCAAGATTTTATTCTCACAATAACCCAAATAGACTCCTATAAGTGTGATGAATATAGAATAGAGTTACTACTATCTATGATCGAGAATAGGTGAAATCCAGAGCAAAGGAGAACATAACTCAAAATTTGATAAACTGCGACAAAGTCACCCGAAAGAAGTACATATTAGAATTACATTGTTAGGTCTCAACCCAACTAAGAGTAATGCTCCCGAAACTTGAACCGTGGTTGAAGATAATATACCTATAACTCAAACCACAACTATAAGGGCAGATAGGAAAGGATCCTATAACAAAAGTTACCATCATAAAGGCTATCGTGGATTGAAACCTAACATCAAAATTTACCAAAGATTTATCCCATGTATAAACGCAAGTCCAATCTCAAATAGTGAAATAAAGCCCGGTTTTACGATGAAAAAACGTAGCATAAGGGAAGTTATAGACAAAGGTGCCACGATGGATGAGTTGTCTCCAACTAAGGCTCATACTATCAGATTCAAGTCTACTATACTATACTATACTATTCTACAAGGAACTAATTTGTTCGAAGGACATTGGAGAGTTTCTAAGGCCAAAAGGCTCCAAATACATATCAAAGGCAATCACTAGCCTACGCCTAGGCTATGTAAGAACAAGCTACCAATAACTATACAATATACCAAAGAGATACTACAAGATATGATGCAATCACAAAATTAAGATACGCATGCCCAATCTCCGGAAACAGCCCGAAAGTAACGCTAAGGCAAAATAAAAAAAGTAGTAAATTATTGATTAAACTAAAAGTGATTAAAAGTTGATAAACCATTTCTTGGTTGACCAATTTATGACTTTTAACTTACTTATTTTTTAGAATTTGGTAAGTAAGCAAAAAAAAAAAGAAGTTATTTCAAGAGTATTTCTATGAAATCTAGAAAAATAATATAGGGGGCGGGAGGGGTGGATAGTGGGGCCTCAGTAGTAGTAGGGGTGAGATGGTCAAGGTGTAGGAGTTAGTGGCGTTATACGAGTGGGAAAGTAGTTATGATAAATATTGAATATCATTTGTATAACCTATTTACTCTATTTTCATTAAAAAAATCATTTTTCTTATTTTTAAGAAATTTATTTTCCTAAAAAATATGTTTCCAAAAATTTTATCCAATCAAATATCAGGAAAGAAAGAAAACATTTTTCTCCATACCAAGCACACCCTATAGTAGAACACTTTTTTAGTTTTAAACTCAATGTGTAAGATAAGGTTTTTTCTTGGGCTATAATATTGGGCTGGAAAAGTTGGGCTAATACCAACCTCATGGACAGTCCTATTTAGCAATGTTATGTTTCAATGACTTGACAATCTTTATTGATTTAACATTTGTCATGAGTCCACTCCACATTGTAATTTTGCCGCAGACCTTAATTAAATTAGAAACATATTCTTTCTAAATCAATTTGATTTTTTGATTGAGTGATTCACGTAAGTCAAGATTGTGCTATATAATAGGGAAAACTATTTTATTAGACATATATTTGTACCATATATATTAATTATATCTATACTTTTAAATAATTACGTATTTTATCACTAATTAAAAGTTTTCTAATTATATATTGAGGAAGATATACTTAGATACATGTGTTTTCCCTACTAGATAACACTAAGATAGGAAAAAAAGTGAGTGACATGGGGAGGGAGGCATGAGATAGTCATGTATCTCAGATCCATGGAAATTCACACTAGATATACATTAAAAACATGCATCGGTATGTATTTGGTTTGATTCGCGTGTATACATATCTTACATATGAGAGTGGCGAGCAAGATTTGTTATGTATTCCAGATACATTCGAATCCACTTGGATATATGCATCTAGAACATATTACACTTAATTTTGACCTCATATATCCCGAGATACATGTATATGGATGTATCTAGACGCGCCAAAATTTAATAAAATTCGTAATATTACAAACTAACGTATATATAAGTAATTCGCTTCTAAAGTAGTGATTCCGTAAGTTTTCCAATATAGTGTAGTAAAATTTTGGCTTTGACTCTCACTGCTTTGTCCAAAAGTATTTGGCTTTCCGTGAAAAATAACATGTCAAAAACTTAAAACAAGCAAATACACATTTCTATCTTATTTTATAATTTAAATTTGTAAATGGTTGATTCAATAATATTTGCAGATCTTTATGTAAAATTCTTAGAACATAGATAGTTAAAATGTAAACTACAAATTTGTCTAAATTGTGAAATTGTTTTAATATATTTCTTTACATATGATTTTCATGGCCACTACTCATGAGTGCACTCTATTTTTCTTGGGTGGCTTGATTAATCATGGTTTTGATACACGAGAATAGTATATTGGTTGGTGCATATTCTTGTTTGCCAATAAATATTCCTTATTTATCACTTCATAGTGTTTAATGAAATGGGCTTATCCCACTAACGATTTTATTTCAATGACATTCTCGTAATACATAAATTCTCCTATTCCATAAGAGTTACGGTCATAGTGTATATTGATGAAATTTTATTTATTTATTTTACTTGTTTAATATTTTAAAATTGGATGTTGCTTTTATTTATCACTTTAACATAATAAAAAATAATTTTTATTTTCATATTTATTCTTTGCATTAATTACTTATTTCTCAATTTAATTTTCATGAATTAATATCAAATATTAATCAATAGATATATAAAATAATTATATCAATTATTATTTTTTTAATGAATTTATTGAATTCAAATATGACAAGTAAAACTGAATAGATAAGGTATATTAGCATGTTTGGATTGACTTAAAAGTTGGTCAAATTTACTTTTGCATCACTTTTAGCTTTTAAAAGTGTTTTGGCAAAGTTAAAATTAACTTAAAATAAGTTTTAAAAAGTTAAAAATCAAAGGAAAAAGATTCGAAATATATCTAAACTTTGATCGATATTGTTGTAACGATATCAAACTTTTGAAAGGACATTTTCTCCTTTCTATTTAATAGTGTGTTTTAAAAGTATATATGTTCCCACGTGGACATCAATAAATAATAAATATTGCATAATTATAAATAGTAATATGTCCACCTAGGCACATATATACCTTTAAAATACACTATTACATAGTGCAGAAAGGTAAAAAAATTCTCTATAAAATTTGACATCGTAACAATAATTTTAATTAAAATTAAAATATATTTGAGACTATTTTTCAAAATCAAATAAAGTCATACATCTCTAACATCATGATAAATTTTGTGGGCCAAATGAATTTATTGTATTAGAATTCAATTTGTTTTTTGCACTAAAGATATAGGACACATGTACTCCTTTCTCATGAAGGGATACTTCCACTTCACTCGAAACAAAAAAGAGAGTTAGATATAGACCTAAATTTGTGTTGTGCCAATAAAATTTTAACAAAACATACATATTCGAATACGTGTAGGATTTGAACATAAAAAAAATACTTGTACGAAAAGGTGACTCAAGTTTTTTCCCAAATGGTGCTTTGAGATAGCACATCCCAGTAATTGTTGTAAAAAAAAATGGATTTGATTTTACATTTTTAAAACTCGATAGTATTTGATTTATTTTATTTTATTTTTTTAAAAAGAAAAGATTGAAGAAATAACTAACGAACTGATGAATTATATACATATTTTTTTTATAATTATATATAAATAATATATTTTTTATAATAAATAATTATAATATATTATAATTTATTTATAATTTAAGGTAGATTTTGATGGAATCAACTTGAGGCATGATCCTGTTGTTGGCTCTTTCAATTTTGATTTCATTTTCTCAACTGTCAATGAAGACTAACTTTGAGAGAAAAAAGTTGTTGAATCCATCCCATTTTTTGGTCAACTTTAGCTATTCAATTGGTACAAGCAATTGTTAAAAAGGAATAGTAATTGGAGTTGAAAAGAAAAGATTTGGTAGTTGGCAAATTGGTAAGATTTGCAACCATTTTTTACTTTGCTATATTTACCTATGTCATTAGTGACATAAACATGGTTTTATCCTTCTATAAATAGAGCATTCTTGCTCATTTGTAGAACACACCAAGTTAGAAAGAAAAACCATTTTGAGAGCAAAGTGAGGTATTCCATAGACTATACAAGAAAATAGTCTGTGAAGAAAAATAGAGTGTGAGCGATATTTTAGTAAGACGGAAACCAAAAGAGTGTTGTTCCTTTTGAGTGTGTAGTAGTCACTTTGAGTATTGTATTCGTGACTACACAGTGTAAAATTCCTTACTATAGTAATATCAATTGCTCCTCTTAGTCCGTGGTTTTTTCCCTTATTCAGAAGGGTTTCCACGTAAAATTCTTGGTGTCGTTATTTTTCCATTTTATTTCCATTACTTTTACCATATATATTTTTGTGCTTGTCCGCGTTTTCCCAACAAACTGGTATCAGAGCCAAGGTTTTATCTGAGTATGCTCTGTGGTTGCAGCACAGTCTGAACTTCCACATCAGAAAAGATTTACTTTGATTTGCGATAACTATATTTTTTGGGGAAAACAATGGAAGCCAACACAAGTAGAATGGTTACTTTGAATGGTGTTAATTATGCCATTTGGAAGGGAAAAATGGAAGATCTGCTTTATGTTAAGAATTTTTACAAACCAGTATTTACCACTGTAAAGCCTGATAATAAAACAGATGAAGAGTGGAATCTGTTGCATAGACAGGTCTGTGGATTCATTAGGCAATGGGTCGACGATAATGTGTTGAACCATATTTCTGGGGAAACACATGCTCGAACCCTATGGGAGCATCTTGAAAGTTTGTATGCTCGAAAGACTGGCAACAACAAAATGTTCTTAATAAAGCAGATGTTGAGTTTGAAGTATCATGATGGTTCTCCGATGACAGACCATCTGAATAATTTTCAGGGGATAATGAACCAATTATCTGCTATGGGCATCAAATTTGATGAAGAAATTCAAGGCTTGCTTCTACTTGGTTCCCTACCAGATTCATGGGAAACATTTAGAACGTCATTGTCAAATTCTGCTCCGGATGGTGTGATCTCTATGGATTCCGCCAAGAGTAGTGTCTTGAACGAAGAGATGAGAAGAAAAACTCAAGGTTCCTCTTCGTCGGATGTCCTGATAACTGGCCCCAGGGGGAGAAATAAAACTCGTGGTTCTCAGCATAGAGAACAAAATAGGAGCAAATCCAAAGGCAGACTTAAGGATATTGAGTGCTATCATTGTGGCATGAAAGGGCACACAAAGAAGTTCTGCAGGAAGTTGAAGAGGGAGAACAAAAACAAAGAGGAAACTAAAGAAGATGGCAATGAAAATTGCCTAGCCACCGTCACCACCGAAGATCTTGTTACCGTTCTTGATGCAAACATGATAAATATTGCTTGTGATGAGTCAAGCTGGGTTGTGGACACTGGTGCCGCATCTCATGTGACATCAAGGAAGGATTTTTTCTCTTCCTACACTCCTGGTGATTTTGGAACCTTGAGTATGGGTAATGAGACTGTTTCTAGGGTGGTTGGTATTGGTACAATTTGTTTGGAAACTAGTGTTGGAACTAAACTAGTTTTGAACAATGTGAAACATGCTCCTGATGTTCGTCTGCACCTAATTTCTGTTGGTGTTTTAGATGATGAAGGATATGTTAGTACCAACGGTGATGGAAAATGGAAGCTCATTAAGGGTTCCTTGGTTGTGGCTCGTGGTAACAAACGTCGTGGTCTATACTGGACTACGGCCTCTGCTTGTGTTGATATGGTGAATGCGGTTGAGAGCGATAGCTCTTCAACATTATGGCACAAGAGGCTTAGCCACATTAGCGAGAAAGGACTTAATGTTCTAGCCAAGAAGAAATTATTGTCAAATTTCCAAAGTGCTAAATTAGAAAAATGTGAGCACTGCTTGGCTGGTAAACAAAATAGAGTTTCCTTTAAGTCCTACCCTCCTTCGAGAAAGACAGAGTTGCTTGAGTTAGTGCACTCTGATTTATGTGGTCCAATGAAGACAAAGACATTGGGTGGTGCACTTTACTTTGTCACTTTCATTGATGATTGCTCGAGAAAACTTTGGGTCTATGTCTTGAAGACTAAAGACCAAGTGTTAGGTGTCTTTAAGCAGTTTCAGGCTTCAGTTGAAAGAGAAACTGGAAAGAAATTGAAATGTATTCGTACTGATAATGGTGGTGAATATTGTGGACCATTTGACGAATACTGCAAGCATCAAGGTATTAGACACCAGAAGACTCCTCCCAAGACTCCTCAGCTTAATGGTTTGGCTGAGAGGATGAACAGGACCTTGATGGAAAGAGTTAGATGTTTGCTTTCTGAAGCAAAGTTGCCAAACTCATTTTGGGGTGAGGCTCTATTGACCGCTGCACATGTTATTAATCTATCACCTGCTGTTGCTTTGCAAAGTGATGTACCAAATAGTGTTTGGTATGAAAAGGATGTTTCCTATGACCATTTGAGAGTATTTGGTTGCAAAGCTTTTGTACATGTGCCGAAAGATGAGAGGTCAAGATTAGATGCCAAGACAAGGCAATGCATCTTCATTGGATATGGCCTAGATGAATTTTGTTACAGGCTATATGATCCAATTGAAAAGAAACTTGTGAGAAGCCGTGATATTATTTTCATGGAGAATTAAACAATTGAAGATATTGACAAAGCGGAGAAGGTAGAATCTTCAAGTTTTGATGGTATAGTTCATCATGATGAAGTTCCTCACACAAGTGTGCATGATGTTGTTGGGTTTGATAATCATGGTGACGCCCAGAATCATGTATCGAATCAACATGTTGATGTTGATAATAACAATGATATTGTTATTGATGATCCTGTTGCTCATGAAGTTGTGGACGAATCAAATATTCCGCTTCGGAGGTCCACAAGACAGCGGTTTCCATCCCCCCGTTATTCACCCAATGAGTATGTGTTACTCACTGACGGGGGAGAACCTGAATGTTATGAGGAGGCCATGGAAGATGAGCACAAGAATCAATGGATTGAAGCCATGCAAGACGAGATGAAGTCTTTGCATGAGAACCACACTTATGAGTTGGTAAAATTGCCCAAGGGCATGAGAGCTTTGAAGAACAAGTGGGTGTTCAAAGTTAAAGTTGAAGAACACAACTTGAAGCCCAGGTACAAAGCTAGATTGGTTGTTAAGGGATTCGGTCAAAGGAAAGGTATTGACTTTGACGAAATATTTTCTCCTGTTGTGAAAATGTCCTCGATTCGCACAGTTCTAGGTTTGGCTGCTACTCTTAATTTAGAGATTGAACAGATGGATGTGAAGACGGCTTTCCTTCACGGTGACCTAGAAGAAGAGATTTATATGGAACAACCTGAGGGCTTCAAAGTAGA
>NC_028647.1:57103805-57119415 GCF_001406875.1 Solanum pennellii | reverse complement strand
GTATCTTAGAGGAAGCTCAGATGAATGCTTGTGTTTTGGAGCATCAAATCCAATCCTGAAAGGCTATAAAGATTCTGATATGGCAGGTGACCTTGATAACAGAAAATCCACTACTGGATATTTGTTTACTTTTTCAGGGGGAGCTATATCATGGCAGTCAAAGTTGGAGAAGTGTGTTGCACTATCTACAACTGAAGCTGAGTATATTGCGGCTACTGAAGCCGGCAAGGAGATGATATGGCTAAAGCGATTTCTTCAAGAGCTTGGTTTGAATCAAATGGAGTATATTGTCTATTGTGACAGTCAAAGTGTAATAGACTTGAGCAAGAACTCCATGTACCATGCAAGAACAAAACACATTGACGTCAGATATCATTGGATTCGTGAGAAAGTGGAGAATGAATCATTTCACGTCAAAAAGATTCACACAAGTGAAAATCCTGCAGATATGCTGACCAAGATGATACCGAAAGACAAGTTCGAGTTATGCAAAGAACTTGTGGGTATGAGCTCTCTCTAAAGAAGTTGAAGATACCTTCTTCCAGTAAATGGGACTGGAGGGGGAGATTTGTTGAATCCATCCCATTTTTTTAGTCAACTTTAGCTATTCAATTGGTACAAGCAATTGTTAAAAAGGAATAGTAATTGGAGTTGAAAAGAAAAGATTTGGTAGTTGGCAAATTGGTAAGATTTGCAACCATTTTTGACTTTGCTATATTTACCTATGTCATTAGTGACATAAGCATGGTTTTATCCTTCTATAAATAGAGCATTCTTGCTCATTTGTAGAACACACCAAGTTAGAGAGAAAAACCATTTTGAGAGCAAAGTGAGGTATTCCATAGACTATACAAGAAAATAGTCTGTGAAGAAAAATAGAGTGTGAGCGATATTTTAGTAAGACGGAAACCAAAAGAGTGTTGTTCCTTTTGAGTGTGTAGTAGTCACTTTGAGTGTTGTATTCGTGACTACACAGTGTAAAATTCCTTACTATAGTAATATCAGTTGCTCCTCTTGGCCCGTGGTTTTTTCCCTTATTCAGAAGGGTTTCCACGTAAAATTCTTGGTGTCGTTATTTTCTCATTTTATTTCCATTACTTTTACCATATATACTTTTGTGCTTGTCCGTGTTTTCCCAACAAAAGTTCACTATGACCAATGATTCTGACATGTGTCTCTTTGCTAACTAATTTATTTTTTCTTTTAGTTTAGCATTTTATCTTTTGATTTTCAGGTATGGTTAGTAATGGATTAATCGAATGAAACTGAGCCAAAATTGATAATAATGTGACAGTTGAATTCTAAAGTATGCTTTTCTGATTTGCCTAGCAAGTAAAATTCACGAGTACTGATAGTAATGCAATCTAGGGTTCTAAATTATATTCATGGAATTATGCAAATATCCCAAGAAACATGTTATTTAGATCGTGGAACTATAGCAATTGAAATCACAAGGAATCACAAAGGTTTTGAAAACCCTAAGAGAAATTGAAAAAATAATTGAATTCTAGGGACCTAATGGATAAAAGGAACCCACTAATGAAATCTCACATACCTAGTGACAAAACTACGAAGGAATATTCTGGGTTGAATTTGAAGAAGTCCTATGTTTATCCTGTGGAAACTATCACCTTCATTTCTCTTCTTTTTGTTCTAAGTTAGATGATTTTTTTGGGAATGAGGGTTCTGGTAGTTTGTGACTAGATTATTCAGCTCAGACTGAGTAAAACGACGCAGTTTAAGTACCAAATGCATAGGAGAAAAGACCAATGTGATCCTGACTTAAAAGCTGACGGAGTGGCTACAAGATAGGCTTCACGGGCCGTCAGAGCACCACAGCCCGTCAAGTGGGTCGTGAAGATGCTCTGCCCCACAAGGCTTTACTATTTCGAGCATAAATTTTTACTCCGAGCTTGAAATTAGCCAAACTCGGTGGTGATGGAAAGAGGATTCAGAAATCTTTAATTTGATAAGTTATGAGCCACCAAATTCATTGTGTGCTAAAAGATGTGACCGTTTGCAATTTCCCCAACACTAAAGACTTGACTTGGGTATAACCTCCTTGATTGGGTGACTTACATGGGCCCTCAACGGGACGTCCAAGTCATCACGGGCCGTCTAGGTGACCCCTCCCAGGGCAGTCCTGGATGGTCACTCACGACATCCTTAACTGATCATGATCCCCTACATGAATCGTCTATGATGATGTACTGAAGGGTCTATGGTCTTTTTGGATTCGTGGACTTGCCCAAATTTTTCCTTTTAGCCCTTTATGGAAGTTCGAGGTGTTACAAAAAGTCTAGTGGAAAGTAAGATGAATTTTGGATTTCTGAAGTTGATTTTACGATTGATCAGTACGAGCTATAGAAAGTTCTACGGGCCGTAGGTCTCAACTGTAGATCACTTCCGCCAGTTATTTCTTAAGGGTATTTGAGTCTTTTCCTATGAATTTAATACCTATATTATGTAGGTTTGACCCTAATTCTAAGCCCTATAACTACTTTCAACTCCTAATTCTACCCAAAATTCTCTAATTCTCTCAAATCCCCAATTCTCGTCCAAGTTCATTCTGTTCAATTCTCTCTCAAGCTCAAGGAAGAAAGCTAGGGTTTCAAGCTTCAAGTATTATTTTTCCTCCATTGCTTTGGACTTTAATGTCAAAGTAAGAGGGGATTCACCAATGTATTCCATTTATCCATTGGGTTCAAAAGATTTCCACTTTCCCAACAAACACGTGTGAGTACAACAAGCACAATCGCTTGACACCCCAAAGTATATAGAATGATAGCATGGGTGACATCACTACAATAATCGATTATCAGGAACAAATTATTTCGTCATTTATAAATTATATTTCGTCACTAAAACTCTTGTGAGGCGAAAATTAATTCGTCACTAAATGTGTGTCTCTAAAAGTATACAAAGACGATTTAATGCTCGTCGGTAGAAGTACTTTTTTAACCCAAAAAGAAAAATCGTCCCTTAATGCTTAAACATTTGTGACAAATTTATTTGTCGTAAAAAATATTTTTTTGTAGTTAATAGTATGCTTTGTTACTAAAAATGTTATTACTACCGACATAATTATATCGTCGCTAATTAGTTTACTTTAATCAGTGCTGAAATCAATTGTCTCTAAAGTTATATGTGTTTCGTAGTTGAACAAAATCTAACTTCGTCACTAACGACTATATTTCATGTACAAAAAATTATTTTTTTCTTAAGTAGAGATAAATTTCTCATTATAAAAATAGTTAATTTTCCTATGATACACATGTATTATCTTGCGAGCTCGCACTTTATGCTTTCTTAGGGAATTGAACTCACTACCTTGAGGTTGGAAGTAAAGAGTTGCTTACCATCGGACCAATTCTCTCTTGTCGCTTATTTTTATTTTATTTTTTTCACTTTTTTTAAATTTAAATTTTATAGAAATAATATATTATATGATTATTATACTCATACATAAATGTATGAAATTTACCACCCACAATTCATTCAAATGTAAATTATATTTTAATTAAATTGTATATTTTTAAAAATATCTTTAAATATATGCAGTACGATTCTGTCATTTTATTTATTAATTTTTATAAATTTAAAATTATTCAGTACAATAATAAATTTATATAAAATTAAACTTTCGATTTTATTTAAAAAATTGAATGACTGTTCAATTTGATCACTAAATCGATTGTTTTGAAAAAAACATCGATACCCATAACTATAATGCTTCATCATAATATATTTGAAATCCTAATTGGTTCATTTCTTTTATTTTTTACTTCAATTTTCACAATGATGGAAAACGTTAATAGAAATTCATGAAATATTTCGCAACTTTGAGAAGTCTAAGTTTGTAAGTTGATGTTATCTTTGTATAGATGTTCTACGTACATATGTGGAATTACTATATATATATATATAGACAAAAGAAAATAGATCGACTTAGTCTATGCATTTTATCAATCACAAATCAATAGACACACACAAAAAATAGCATAAAGACTCAATGGAAGTGTATCAAATAAAAAATAAAAGTGCGAAACCAACAAATATTAGCGATCAAGTGGTAGAATCGTACCCGACTCACAGTACTTATAATCTGGACTATATTTTTCAAATGATGCATTTTATAATTGCGTAATATAAGAAAATTGATGTATTGAACTTTTTTATTTTTACGAAATCGTCCGAATTCGTTGGTTATAATATTTTTCCTCGAAAATTAACGTATGGACTCTGTGTATTTCTTATGAAGCACTTGTATTATTCCTTTTATAAGATTTCACTTGTAATTATGAACAATTGTAGCAAAAAAAGAAAGTTTTAGTTATGACATTGTCGTTGCAAATAGTTGAATTATTCACTACAAATTTTATGTCATCGCTATTTAACACCTTACATATTTTGTGACAATTTTTTTGTTGTCACTAAATCGCGGATTGATTAGAGACAAAATCTGTCACCAATTATTTATATTATTAGTGATGAAAATAAATATCATAATTAAATCAAAATTTTTGTAGCTAAAACTTATAATATTTAAGTATGAACTCTAATTTGTCAATATTGTAACAACATATTTTTTTAGATAAATTTATTTTTGTGTCCAAAAATTAATAAATTTAAAGACAAAAATATTTGTCATGAATTAGATATATTACTAGTGAAGAAATAATGTGTCACCGAAAACTTTTAAATTCATGACTAGCTAACACTACATAACAAATGGAGCCAATTAATTTTTTTGTTGGAAACATTAGTGGACAAAACTTTACTATAAATTTTTATGTTTCGTTACTAAAAGTATGTATTTCATATATTTAAGCACAAAAAAATTAGTTTTATCACTAAAAACGAATAATTAGTGACGAATTTAATATCGTACATATTTGTTGTAGTGCATGGAGGATTCTAACATGCGTGATATGTACTCCTCAAGACCGTTCACACATAGTCAAACAAAAGGTAACCACGACCTACCAACAATGTTTTATGAAAAAGAAAGCTTTGGAGGAGCTTGAAAGATATCAAAAAAAATTCCTGCAATGTGTGAAAGATCAATCAAAGTGAAGAAAAAAAAGTTATGTGTGTACACGATCATCTCATAATATAAATTATATTTAAGAATTCAAAAAAAAAAAAGCCAACCAACTTATTTAGGGTAAAATTATATAT
This sequence comes from Solanum pennellii, assembly GCF_001406875.1. Lineage (NCBI taxonomy): Eukaryota > Viridiplantae > Streptophyta > Magnoliopsida > Solanales > Solanaceae > Solanum > Solanum pennellii. The sequence goes on along the minus strand of NC_028647.1, from coordinate 57,114,234 downwards.
AAAGGAGAGTGACTTGTTTATTGTCTAAGTATAAATAGTAGTCCTTTGGTATGTTGAAGACTTGGCTTAGGTTGAATATTGAATATACTGCTAAATTATAATAGTGCTACTTTAGTGCTTAGTGCAACTCCTTTAAGAAATTAGCAAGTGATTAGTGGTGAACTCTTTTATTGTTAGTTAACTTCTTTGCTTATTATTGAGTAGGGTTAATTTTAGATGTTGAAATCAATTGAGAAGTCCCCTACTATCAACAATTTAAATTTCTTAAACTTTAATCCACACATCTTTTTGTGTTTTCTTTAATTGTCCCTTCATTTAAAGTTCAAGTCATAATCTAACAATTCAGATTAAATACCAACAAAAAAATTCAAATTTCAATCTTAGCCCAAACCATATCCACCTTTATATGTGTCACATCCTATAGGTCACCATCTATAAAAATGTCCTAAATAAAGATAGAAAAAAAGGATAAGAATGCTTCCATAAAGAATTGCTTAAATCCTCTTCTAATCTCTAATCTCCAATAATAAAGGAAGATTATTGTTATCTTATTAGTCATTGTCTGGCTTCTTAGATTACGAAATCTAACTTTGTAATCAGTATTATTAACAATGGTTTAATTTATTGTTATTTATATAAATTAAGAAACATTGAATATCTCTAGCATACACCTGTGCACTTACTTTATATAAACAAATAAGAAGAAGCCAAAAAGATCATACACCTGTCCATCTGATGACCTAAAAAATCACCTTTTAAAAAATCAAGAATCTTTGGGCTTTATATGTCAGATATAGATTTGTTATTTTAGATAAAGCGAAATTGATTATTAATTTTTTAATTAGAGGTATCAGATTTAAATTTTAGATTTAAAAAAATTATTAAAAAGGAATGTCTTCTTTCGAATAAAATTTTCTACATGAAATGAGTTTGAAATAGTAAAACTTTAATATAAATATCAGATATCAAATTTTTGAAACGAAAAAGAAAAGTTAGTCCATCCACCCTATCCACTATATGAAATTAACTTTATTGGGATAATTTATTTAATTTCGTTAGTATCTTAAATTGTATATAGGCTTCATTTAGTAACTAATGATTATCTAAAAGTAAGTTCTGATTTGAAAAGATTTTTCGTATAGAATTTGAAACATATTGTGGCCTTAGATCTTGAAATCCACTTTTTAAAATTTGCAAAAGACTTTATCCCATAAAAAAATTGAAGTTGAGGCCTACTTTTTGGTTAATATTGTAACTAAAATTTTAAAAGGAAAAATAGGATTAAATATTTCTGAATTATCGTAAATGATATATCGATATTCTTTATTGTACTTTCGAAATATTAATAGCCCTGTCGTTTAAAAATTAGAGCATTATTATTTATACTAACAGACTTATATATGTTAGAATCTTATCTATCGATCCGAAATTTAAGATTGTCTCATGTATCTCTATTTAGTTTTTCGTTAGAATAAAGTGCATATATGCTTTAATTTTTAGATAACAGAGACATTAATATCCAAAAAATATAATGAAAAATATATGTATAACATTTATGTCAATTCAGAATATATTTATCCTTTTTTTCATTTAAAAAACATTAGGAATTAATGGTACCCAGCATAATATAAATATAAATATTTTAGAAGCTAAAGAAATGTTTTTATGTTGAATTTATCTCTCTTTAGGATTAAACTTTTCAGCATTTCGCTTTCAGTTACTTCTTTGACAAGTTGGTCAGAAAATTGGGAGCATGTGCGTATTTTTTATTTCGATTTATAATATTGATATAATTTGTCGATTCATTTAATTTTTTTAATATAATTTTTTGATATTTAAAATTGTTAATTATTTTAACTATAATATATTATTATTGAACTTTTAATAATACAATGTATTTTTTATTTTAATTATATAGTAATGATAGATTGTATCTTTTTCTAAAAAAATTTAAGTTATTAATTATTATGATTTATAGTATATTTTAGGTTATTTTTAAATCATATATGTTACTTACTTTGTTTCAATTTACATCGCATATATAATTATATAAAATTTTGAAAGTCAATCATAATTTATTTATCTTTAAATATTTTATTCTGTTGTAATTTAGAGTGTATCTTACGTGAATTTTAAATAATATATGTTATCTTTTATGTACCAATATATATGGCACTGAGAAAATTTTAAAACCATTTAAATTTTTTTCGTCTTTTAATTTAGGGTTGGTAATTTTTTTTTTTAAGTTATCGTACTTTTCACATCATTTCAAATAATATATGTCATATCCTTCTTCCACTTTAAGGTGCTAAATATTGGTGATTTAAAGTATCTTTTACATATAAATTAAATTACTAATTATTGTAATTTAAAATAATTTTAAAGTATTTTAAAAATTAAATTGAAACAAAAAGTAAAGAAGCAAAAACTGACGCATCAATGGACAGTTACCTACTCCTAGCAGCTGAAGCAGACAGAACAATCAGAAGCTGCTTAAATATGTTTTGTTATTTTCTGTTGAAAAAATATATAATTATGTGACTTTAATAAAACAAAAAAACATTAATATATCTTCATTTATGAAATATAACCAAAAATAAGTTAAAAATATTTAGATTTATTAAAGTACTATTTTGAGTAAAAAGTATTTCCCTATTTCCTCAACTTCAATGAATAAGGACTACCTGTAGATACTAGGTAGGAAGGACTCCTTTCTTTTATTGCCAAATAAATTGTGGTCCAAAATTATATAGTACAGTCAAGTTTGGTATACATGATGTTTTATAAGAATTTCCGAATTTGATCGGATAACTTATTTTCAATAATTTGAAGTGAATTACATGCAATTTTATGGGATGACTAGTAAAAAGAGTGAGTTTACTCACCTAATAGTGTGTAAATGAGTTTAAAAAGAAAAAAAAAATTATAAAATCATACACATGTCATTTTTTATAGGTTAATATATAATCATATTTTCTTAATATATTAACATTTCTTAGTGTAAATTAATTTAAAGAAGTGTTAAAGAAAATTTTGTTAAAATAACTAATAAAAATAGTTTAATGACGTGGTGCTGAAATGACTATGATATGGCAAGTGATAGTGATATAATAATTTTAGGGTGATTTTTAATTCACTTCCAAGATGTCAAGGGATGTATGTAAACTCCTGTATAGTTTAAGTTTTAAAGTAAATTATCCGACCAAATTCAGGAGGAGTTTTTATGTATTTTCTCAAATTTATTTATTTTGCATTTTCTCTCTTTTATTTTAAATTTTTTGTACAAATTTTTATTTTTGAATTAAACAAAATTAAACGTCTATATATCATAGAGAATAAAGTTAATAGTGGTTGTGTTTTGATTCTGTTGAACTAATACTAACAAATTTTTTTCTTTTTGAAGCTAAGAAATCAATTAACTTAATGATTGATAGTAGAAAGTAGAAACATTGATCAGGCCAACATCAACATCAACACCAACCCCCTCTTGAATGATCCCTTTCATTTTTTTTAATATGGTCGTGAACAATAAAAGCAATGAGAAAACATTATTTTTAATTAGTTTAACTTCCAAAAACAAAAGCAATAAATTTTTATTTTAAAATTTTAACTTCTAAAAAAAATGCAAAGAAAAAACTTTTATTTTTAATTACAAGGGCAGGCGCATAGAAATTTGAATTTTATCCAGTTTGATTTAATTTTAACAGCGTTAATTTAAATATTAAAATATTATTCTTTTGATTCTTATGTTATCATTTTAGAATTGCGAACTCGATATAACGTGAGAAGATATAGAGATTAGTACTACTTCAATCAATACAATTTTTATTCCTCCAAAAGAGAGGATCTTAATGTGCCACCTTGTCACTTTGTTTGAAAGCATGATAATTTATTTAGAAATATAAGCAACTGCTTTTTCTTTCAACATAGATAAAGCTTGATACATAATTAAAAAGAATATTTGTTGAGTAAAGCAAGTAATTTATTTCACATTTTACATAAAAGAATCAGAAGCTTTAAGGTGAACAATAAAACCTGATTTTCTCTTATTAAAAATTTGTCCTCATCAAAATAGTGAAATTAGTATCTCTAAAATAGTAATACATTCAAATATGAATATTATTTCATCATTATTATTAATAAATAAAAAATAAACCCAACTCAATTTCATAAATTCAAATTTTCTTAAAAAATATTTAGGGTTTAAATGGAGAAAAGCATAATTAATTATTTTTAGTGTTATTGGCAAATTATTAATTTTAAAACAATAGAGATAAGTGTTAAAAATATACCTAAACTATTCACTTTTTTGAGTTTCATACCTAAATTATTGAAAGTGTGAGTTTCATACCTAAACTATCACTTTTTTTAGTTTGAAAAACACACCTTAGTGGTGTGTGTAGTGCACTCTCTCTTTTATATGAAAAAACTTTGACACATGACATTTCACATAGATAAAATATTTTATCTAGATAAAAATTAAATAATAAAAAATTAATATTTATTAAAAATTAAAGATTACTATGATACAAAAAATTAAATTATTTTTCTTATCTCACTCCACCACCTCCTCCACGTACCCCTCCTCCCCTGCGACAACCCCATCCATTTTTTTTTTTAAAAAAATCATTTATAAAATATTTTTTAAAATTTCATATTTCATCCTCCCCCGATAGAAATTGACATTATTTTATTTTAAAAAATCTACCCCATTCTATTTAATTTTCCGCTTCTATTTTTTATTTTTTTACGTTTTTCTTATTTTGTGTTAGATATGCACGTACATGTATTTTTAGAAAAAAACAATTTTTACTGTGCCGAATATAACATAAACAACTAAAATATAAAAAGTCTTGTGACGGCAAGTAAAAAACTGAGAAAAAAATTGAAAGCGAGGATTAAGTGGGATGGATAAAATTATGTTTTTAAGAAAATAAAATAATATCTAAATTAGTATTTGACGAGGGGAAGTAAATGAAGTAAATAATGAAATACTTTTATAAAAAAATTTAAAACAAAATAAAGTAACTCTAAAAAATGGTGTGGGGTAAGAAAATATTTTACATTTTATTTTATAAAAAAAATATTAATTTTTATAATAATTTTTTTAATTTTCAATTTTAACTAATACTAATATTTTATTTATTTTTTGTCAAGGTTGAATATTTTGTCCATATGGAGTGTGATATGAAAATTCTTTAAAATAAAAGAGAGAATTACACATATCTTGATGAAAGTGGTATAAAAGAGTGAGGTGTGTTTCTCAAACTAAAAAATGATAGTTTAGATATGAAACTCAAACTTTCAATAGTTTAAGAATGAAACTCAAAAAAAAAAAAATTAAATGTGTTTGTGACACTTATTTCAAAACTATATAAATAATTATATTTATGAATTAAATAAAATAGAACTAATATTATGAAATCTGTGATGTCGATTCCAAGTTAATTAATAATAGTGATAAAAAAAGACAATTTTGATAAGTACTCTTGTGATAAAAATGAGTGAAATTTAAAAAAGGTGTTCAAAAACATTAGTAAAAGACAAATAATATCAATCTGTGGGTCTTTTGTTTTGTCCAACTACAAACATCCCGTGAATGATAAATTACATTCTTTAAGGCTATTATGGGGAACTCATAAATATCATACCTAAAAAGGAAATAAATTTTATTTGTATATTAAAAGAAATATCAGTACTCTCACCTTGAAAAAAAGATTTTATTCTAAAATAAATGTCATTTTCGTAATTCAAATTTATTGTAATTATATATCTTTTTACTCTATACTTTTAATGGTTTCCAATTCTTATTTATCATTTTCTTATTAAATATTGTTTTTTTTGTGTTTAAGCTACACTTGTTCTTAAAAGAGAAAAAGATATGAGAGGATAGGGTATCTTTTTATTAGATGTTCTCTATTAATATTAAAATTAGATTAAATTTGAATTTAATAAAAAATTTGATGTAGAACAATAAAATACTATCTAACAAAAGCGATATGTATTAGGAAAGACTCATACCTCTAAAATTCTTGTTGGTGAAGTCTTCCCTCAAACAATACTTGTCCAGATAATTTTATTATATCATCTTTTGAATGTAATAAACATTGTATCCCTATATCTTGAAAAATGTAATAAAAAATAAAAAACTAAATTTATATTTATATTGAAATTGAATTAAATTTTAATTTAAGATAGAAAATTATTTTCTACTTTAAAAGAAATCATAACAAAAATGATTTTATATTCGAAAATTATTTTATTATAAGATTGTTGAAAAACAAATGCAAGTTCCCAAGAAAGAAAGTCCGAGATCTCTCTCTGAGCTCTGTTGCTGAAATAAGTTTGTTATTGGCTTCACTACTCTTTCACCACCGCCACCACCGTCATCTTCTCTGCCGCTTTCCATTTTCCGATGACACTTTAATAACTCTTCCTTCTTTCTCTTTACTCTCAATTTCTTCATGTAAATTATCTACATGGGGTTTTCCTGTTTTTTCTACTAGTACGATCTATGTGAAAATCTTGAATTTTTGTGTTTGATAAAGGGTGTTTTCTATTTTGGGTTTTTTTTGAAGAAATATGGATCATAGTCGTGTTGAGCAGCAACCAATTACTTCTGGTTTAACTAGGTATCGATCTGCGCCAAGTTCTTATTTCTCTACTCTATTAACTACTACTACACCTGTTACTGGTGGGGGTTGTGGTTATGCAAGAGATGATTTTTCCAATTTACCAAATTCTACTGCTTCTTCTTCATCTACTGATATAGAACAAGTTTTTGCTAGATTTGTAGCTAGTATTGGTAACTCCAACTCTAACTCTGGGAATTTTCCTACAAATCAACCAATTCATGAAAACCCCACGAGTAATATGAATGTTAGATCGGATTTTGTTGTACCAAAACAAGAGATTACACCGCGGTTAGTGCGACATAGAAGTAGTGATTACTCTCTTGTTTCAAATTATCAAAATCAGAATCAACACTTCATTTCACCTGTGAAAAAGGAACCAGAGACTCTGCTACAGAGTACTGATCATGTTTCAGCTTCACAATTGAATTACCAAAGCCAGCCTCAACAAATTGAGAAGTTAAATGCAGTCACAGATAAGCCATTTGTATTCGCAAATTCGGCTAGTTTGACACCTGGTAGTAGTAGTGGTGGTGGTGGTAATTCGAATCTTACCCGTTATAATAGTTCGCCTGCTGGATTCTTTGCTCAAATCAATATTGAAAATGGTATGCATTAACTTTGCTTAAACATTGTTGTAGCTTCATACTGTATGTTTTAATGTTTGTTATGAACCTTTTCTTGTGCGATTGTGTGAAGAAACCTCGATTTATGCTTATGGATTGATATAGTGTGTACGTGGTAATGAAGAACATCACTAGTTGTTGCAGATAAGTAAAGGATCAAAATTTGATTAGAAACTAATAGGTTGAGTTTCCATTTAGTTTTCGTGTTTTGATATTACTGATGGGAATTGAAATCTAGATAACCTTAAGGTACAAATAGGATTCTTGTTAAGATTGATATCCTGCCTTTATGACACTAAAGACATCAAGACGAATAATCAATGGAGTGGTAGGGATGAAGATTTATCTATTAAATTATTTTCTTGATGGTTGAGTTCTACTGAAATATCGTATAGGTAAAAGTTAGAAGGTCTCTTATGTTAATGAATCTTTGCCAAGAAGATGAAGAAAGAGTGATTTTTGGATTTTGCTTATATGTTTTAAGTAAAAAATAGTGGTCATCATATCTAACTGCTTAATCTGACTTTAGAGTTTAAGTTTGTTGCTAAGATTCCAGCAATTGACAGAATATGGTGCTATACGAGGCATAGGGAGTTACGAAACCGGTACTAATGCTGCTGCAGAAACTTCATTGTCGACTCCGAAAAGTTTCAAGACTCAAGTTGGATTCTCATCCGGGAAACCTCCTGCTTCTCCCAGGCTTATGGCTCCAATCTCTGAATTTGGAACTAAAGTCTTAGAGGAAAAGAGCACGGGGAATGAACATAAAAACGACGAACATTGCATTACAGATTTCCCCATGCCTTCTTGGGAAGATTCACACATTTTGTCCGATGATTTCCTTAAAACTGAAGACATTGAGATTGAGCCAATCTCTAATGAAGATGCATCCCATAATCAGGTATCTGTTATTGTTAGAGGAGTTGTCGGCGTGCTCAATCATTGTCTTACACATGTGTGATTTTGATGATCAGAGTAGTGAAGGGCTGGCTCGCCCGCCAATTCCTTTATCTCATCATTTGAGTTTGCCCACAAGTACCATGGAGAAGCTCTTGCAAGATTCAGTTCACTTGAATGTCAGAGCAAAGAGGGGTTGCGCCACTCACCCTCGTAGCATTGCAGAAAGGGTAAACACTTCAACACTAAAAACTCGAGTTTCCTTGTTAAAATCAGCTCATTAAAACTGTGACTTTTGGATTTGATAAATTGATTTGTCGATATATCACGGGAGACGGGCAGGGTAGTGAGATAAGTACAGCGCTTCTACCGGGTTTTGACATGCATCAGTCTTAATAGGGATGCCAAACGTTTCGGTTTGCCCAGTTATTTTCAAGAAACTGAAGACATACAACTTAAGAGTACTCTATTTTTACTGTATTGTGTATAACCAAAATTGGACTTTCTCAAACCGTGCTAAAGTTAGTTTGATCCTTCCGGCTTTTGACCTGCGTAGATCTTAGAATGTAATGATACAGTTTTAGTGATAATTTCAGGTAAGGAGAACACGAATAAGCGACAGAATGAGGAAGCTGCAAGAGCTTGTTCCCAACATGGACAAGGTAGAATCCTGACATATTAATTTCACCAAAATGAGGTACAGTAGAAATGTTACGTGTATTCATTTTGCTATTTCGATTTCATTGCAGCAAACAAACACAGCAGATATGTTGGATTTTGCAGTAGATTACATTAAAGAGCTGGAGAAACAAGTCAAGGTATATCCTACAGAATTTTAGATTACAGATCACAATGAGCGCGAGTCCACGGGATTTATAATAACACTCCTTATTACTTTGTGTTCTTTGCAGATACTAGCAGAAAGGCGCGCCAAATGTACGTGCATAAATAAGTAAAAACTTACAGATCAAAAGGTGAAGTTAGGATGAAAGGGAACTGATAATGACATCAGATAGCACAAGTGGATTCCCTTTTAATACTTGAAGAAGACAATGGGGTTGGCAATTTGGCATTTTGGTGGGTAAAAATATAGAAGCAAATTCATTTGATATAACATAATATACTCTTTTTTTTATAAACGTGATATCTGAATCAGCTTCTGCTTACCTCAATTACTAAGTCATTTGCTCATATGAATAATTATGTCCACCACAACCTCAAATGTACATAAACTTTGAGTCTATTTTACTTGGCTTTTTATGTCTATAGGTATAGCATGTTTGAGATGTTGGAACTTGTGTTCTTTGAGGATTTCTCTTTTAATATAATAATTTTATCATGTAAATGATAAAAATAAATTCAAGTGATAAATTAATTTTTTGGTTTTATAAATTTAATTAGTAAAAATAAACATTTATTTTTAGTAGGATGAACAAATGAAAATAGAAGATTGGATATGGAGAAAATTCTATTAGGAGTATCACCTTATAGTACGAAATTTTGATCTAATCGGAGTTCTAGTGTGTGGGCGGAAAAAAATAACTTTGGGTGAAAGGTTGTTTGATTCTTTGTAGTATAAATATGTGTGCCACCATTCAAAAGTTCAATTACTCTTTATTAGAGAAAAAAAGGTATCACAATCTTGTAGGACCTTTCTTTTCTTTGTTTTAATTTAATTATTGTCTTTCTATTCAAGTTTGTTTGAAGCTGCAGCAAGATTTACCTGAAACCTTCCCTGTCTTCTTGTCCAAAAAAATGTATGATAAAAGAGCTCTTTTTCTATCCCGGAGGGCGGGTCTAGTGACAACGCCTTCCTCTGCGGTCTCTATTCGTAGGAATAGAATCGTCCAAGTAATTGCGTCTATCACTGAAGGCAGCCAAGAGTCACTCAGGGCTATTGTACTTGTACTACTCAGCTGTTATAGTCCATTAGAGTGTTTGAAATCCCTGAATCAGAGCTTTATCAGAGTAAAAATAAAATAGGTTAGAATTTAATGGTTGGTTGGTACGAAGGATAAGGAATGAAAATTTTGAAATAAATATAAAAAGATTATTTTATTCTAAATGTTTAATTTTTTTGAGGTGTTGATTAGTTTTAAGACTATTTATTTTATTTTTTGTATTATAATAATGTGATATAATTATTTAATATATGTGGAATAACTAATCACATGAGATATTTTGTCTGTCTCATTCTCATACATGTTATTTAATAGTTGTGTAGGAGAAATACTATACATCTTGCACAAGTAATTTGATGAGCACGGTATATAT
>NC_028647.1:57095851-57103740 GCF_001406875.1 Solanum pennellii | reverse complement strand
ATTATATATATATATATATATATATATATATATTAGAAAAGCTAATTTTATGCAAAATAGAAGATAAAATATCCTTTCAACTTTAATGTTGCCCTTTTTGGTTAATACATGTGTCTCGTAAGTAAGGATTAATTGCACTAGAATAAGTAGGTTTCTTTTGAATTTTCTGTAGTTAACATATATTGAATATGCTCGGTCAATTGATAGATTTGATATCTTTAAATCGTCGGACTTTGGTGTATACCTAGACAACATAAGTCACACAATCAACCCTTGAACTGTTTTTTGATTTTCATTGTTTTGTTTGTTTTCAGCCGTGAACACGTCTTGATTAATAACTATTTAGAGAATTGACTTACCGAATTCTCCTTGAAGAGGCTTATGCTTCACACTTACATAGGTGGTTTCTAAATGTGTTAGTTCGTAGATATACTATTTGATATAGCATGTATCAAATTTAGAAATTATTAAAAAGTTCTAATGCCTCTATTCTGGTTACTGAAAATTGTTTCATCATGAGAATAAACCATAAAATGATTTTTGACAATGTTGAGCCGTCATCTATGACTTTGTTTAATCTACTTGAACCTAGATCTTAGGATCTCTATTATTCAAGGCAGAGGCGAACACAAGATTTGAAAACTTTGAGTGCAACAATAAAAACATAGCTCAAATACGAGGTTTAAGCTATACTTAAAATAAAAACAAGCTTTAGTAGAATTTGAACCCTGGTCTAGAGGGTGATATCTCTTACTATTACAAATATGACTCGTCACTCTCTAATTCAGCAATTATTAAGTCACTATATAAAGTAATAATAATTAAATTTAAAAGTTCAAAACATAATTAGCAAGAACAATTTAGTAAAATATTTTTTTAATAAATATATTAAATTAGCAAATGTCAAGTAAAATGCTAGTGTGAAAGTTTTAAATTGTGTTGGCCCTTTTTTGGTGAGGAAATTGACATGTTCCATAAATTCATTTCCCAAACCTATCTATGTCCTACTCCTACATAAAACTGCACTTTATCAATTTTCCACTTCTTAACTACTTTTTTTTTCTCTTTTTTTTTATCATATTTTTAATACCAAATTTCATTACTTTGTTGACCTTGTCTCAAATGCATTTATAGATGTACTACCATTTCAATTTGGATGGTTTTACTAAATTTACTTGACATAAATTGTCTAATAATATTTGCAAGTTCCTAAAGAAAACCCTTTTAGAAGAGGATAGGATATAAATTACACTAATTACAAAATTCATATATATATGATTTCACATTTGTTATTTTTTATGCGATTGAAATTTTCAATAAATTATAACTTATGTCACTTTATAAATTTAATAATTTTATCATTATTAATACATTTTATTCAGTACTATCCTTACGCTATATCAAACTATCGCAAAATTCACTATACCATCGCACAACTAGCACAAGTTAGTTGTCGGACGTGGATACTTTAAGAACCATTAGAAAAGAAAAAACTATAGGTTAGCTATTTCTGTTATATATATATATATATATATATATATATATATATAGAGTCTGGACCAATTAATTTGGTTTAGTGCGAAATATGCCGCTATGAAGGATAATTAAAGTGATCCATCTTAAGAACTTATTTTGAAAGCTCAACTTTAAATAATTACGGGGTCATTTGGTTGGGAACAAGTTATTCTAAAATTAATTATTTTGGAATAATAACTTATTTCACTATGTATATGAGATAACTTATCTGATCATTGTGATACAATTGATAGAATAAGTTATTTCGAATCTGACAACCAAACATGATGATAAAATTTTGTCCCTGGAATGAGAGCCATGATATTGATGATCTCCGCAACAATACCATCCTAGTTTCTACTAATTCAAGATTTGGTATGTCAAGAAACTCTGAAACACAACAACAACCAAAGTGTATAATTTTTTTTTTTTGGTGTGTGTGTCAATGACCCCTACTTCTGTTTTAAGATTGAGAAATTTGATGCTAAGAGTTTTATTTATTTATTTATTTTACTTAGTGTTTGACATTCCCATCGGTGATAGACTAATCTAGATTAGCACCGGATAGGGCCCCATTCGGAGAGGGGGTAGTTTTGCTTGGGTTGCATATCGATCGATTTGGTTTGATTTAAAGTTTATCGGTTAGAACTATCAATTGTCGATCTATAGACATGCTAACTACTATAGAGCTATTAAGATATTGAACTATCATTGGATTTATCGGTTATTGATCATTATCGGTTTAATCGTTAAGATATGACACAAACATAATAATTAAAGATCATTGGAGAAATCAAGTAATAAACAAAATGAATCATGCACATGAATTGACAATTGTGACTTGCTTAAAAGTAAACACTATCAAATTTTAGAATAATCGAGAGTTTGAGACAGACAGTGATAAAATTATGAAACTACACATTAAGTTGAGGACTTTATATACCAAATGGTATATATATAATTATTTAATTTAATATCGGGTTATCAATTAATCTGTTAAGAGAAATTTCAAATTGTAAAGAATTGATCAATTGATAATAAAAAAACATAAAAATCATTATCGAAATTGCTAAACTAATAACCGATTATCGATTAATCAATAACTTATTTTTGGTTTGGATTATCAAGTTCAATTCGATTTTGAACAACAATACTCCCTGCGAAGAATTTTTTATATTCAGGGTTCAAACCTGAAAATTTTGATTAAGACAGAAACAACCTCATCTGTTGCATCAGATTCTTTAATGGTAATATGTTAAAACATTTTATATGAACAAATAAAAATAAACCAACAAGTTATTAGTAAGAAAATTCGAAAGATATTTTATAACTAGTCAAATTAACTTTCAAGAAACATACCATATAACTTTCATAAAGCACACCATAATAGTTAAAAGTGAATGGACGATATATTTTGTTTTTCATTTGATTTCATGAATGAATACTAGTTTAGGATCCGTTTGATGATAATAACATTTTTTTGGGTGGCGTATCAAACCAATAATAACATTTCTGTTTCAATTTGTGTAATTGTGTTTTATTTTGCATAATTTTTTTAAAAGAAAAACAACAACTGAAATTTATATATAGTTTTAAAAAGCATCATTATTACATAATTATAAATTATTTTATTAAGAGTGAAATATTAAAAGATTTAAATTAAATTATAGTAAATATTCTTTAGATTTTGATTTGTTTGTCTCATTTTAACTTGATATGAAATTTAAAAATTAAAAGAAGACTTTTAAAAGATAAATCACATAAATATGCTATATTTAAAAAATATTTACCATTTATGTCAATAAAATTTTTATAACTAAATATAACAATTTTTTTAAATTAAGAACAATGTACAATCGCTTTCTTTCTTGGTCCTTTTGCCTCTTAATCTTTTTTTTTTAAAAAAAAATTCTTATTATCTTTCTCTCTCTATCATTATTATCTTTGTATTCTTCTTTCTTTTTTTTTTTTAAAAAATCTTCTTCTTTCAATTTTTATTTAATTAACAAATCAATTTTTCATATTTTAGTATGTCCATGTCACTATTTTATCCCAAAAAAAATAAATGAAAAGAGGAACAAAAAGACCGAAGTTTGTATAAGATCATATTTTAAAGCAGCAATTTCAAATCATTAAAATTACAGAAGTAAGAGTTCACCATTGATAGTCATTATAAAGCTTCAAAGTTTTAATTCGTTATTTACATTTCACGAATTTGTGATAAGTTGAATAGGTAATTCCTACAAATAATTGAAAATGTCATTTGGAGTTCATATCTCAATTTTGAGAGGGTTTGATTAAGTTTATAATTGATTTTAGGAGAAATATTAGATTGAAATGAATTAAATATAGCAATAAAGTTGTCTTGCAATTGTATTAAAATTGAATTAGATGATACAATTTTAATGAAGATTTAATTCATTTTGAATTTTTTTTGATTTATTTGTTACTATTGGATACTTGTTTAATTCATTACTGATATAACTTATCAGTTTATAGATCATTGTCATGTCTTTCGTTAGTTACAATTTTCATTCATTCTTAATTCTCTCTTCTAATTCAACTTTAAATACTGTGTAATACAATTTTAATGTATTTAATTCATTTCACAGATTTTTTTATTTATTTGTCACTATTGGATATTTGTTTAATTCATTATCGATACAAGTTTAATTCACTCTACAGATCATTGTTTTGTCAGTCATTAGCTACAATTTCCATTCATTTTTAATTCTCTCTTCTTATTCAAATTTAACATAGTGTAATACAATTTTAATACAAATTTAATTCATTTTGCAATTTTTTTTATTTGTTCCTATTGGATACTTGTTTAATTCATTATTGATACAAGTTAAATTCACTCTTTAAATCACTGTCTAATATTTCATTTGTTGCATTTTTTTATTCATGCTTAATAATCTCTTCTACCTCGACTTTAATATTTGTATAATATATTTTTAAATACAAGTTTAGTGCATTTTGAAATTAATTGATTGATTTATTACGATTGGTTACTTATTTAATTCATTATTGACACAAGTTTTATTCAGTTTACATGCAGATCAAAGAATGTTCTTTTGTTTTCTACATTCTGCATTCATATTTAAATCTCTTATAATAATTCAACTTTAATATATTTGTAATACATTTTTAATTCAAATTTAATTCATTTTGCAGTTTCTTATACATCTTCATTTGTTACGATTATACTACTTCTATTCTAATAATTCAACTTTAATATGTTTGTAATACATTTTTAATTTAAATTTAATTCATTTTGCAGTTTTTTATGCATCTTCATTTGTTACGATTATATTACTTCTCTAATTAATTATTGATATAAGTTTTATAGAGTCAAGAATCATTGATTATTTTAAGAAAAAAAGAGCAATATTAAGAGGAGACCGAGCAACAAGAAAAAAAACAGAAAAGAAAGGGCAACAGAAAGAAAGTAAGAAAGAATGAAAGAAAGAAAAGGCAGAAAAAAAGAAGAGGGAGCGAGACATAGAAAAGGAGAAAGAAAGAAATAAAAGGGAGCGAAGCATAGAAAAGGAGAAAGAAAGAGCGAGACAGAGAAAAGGAAAAACATCAAAGAAGTTGCTATAGTGGTAATAAATAAAAATACCGCTAAAATTAGTAAATATTTATTAAAATGTATTAATTTATGTAATTTTTCCACTTTTAAATCTGATTGTCATAAACTAAATGTAGAGTGTATCAGAATATTTTCAACTTTATGCTTTTAAATATGTCATACAAAAGTTGAACTAAAAAAAATTGTCTAAAATAGATATAGATATTTTCATGAAACAAACTTTTTTAAAAAAATAATACAAACAAATTGAAACATATGAATATAAATATAAATATGGTATCCGTTTAGTTTAATATTAACTGAAAAAATAGTATACAAAACAAATTGAGACAAAGTAATATTGGAAAAGGGTCTGATATACCCCTCAACTTTGTCATTTAGAGCTGATATATCTCTTATTATGAAAGTGACTCATATATACCCCTACTTATAAACAAATGGCTCACATATAACCTTTTTCTCTAACAGAAATGAAAAAATAATAATTTTAATCTAACTTTTTATTATTTTTTTCTATAAAATAATCCCATATGAGTAAATTTAATCCTCGTCAAATTTATTTTTTTGACTTTTTTTTGTTTCAATGACTAATTTAGAATTATTATTTTGATAATCAAATGTATTTATCTTTCACTAGTATTCTTGTAAAATTTATTGTAGATGATCAATTTTTTTTTTTGAATACAAAAATCAAATTACAATATAGACAAAAAAAAGTTTAAATTTTTCTTCTTTAGACTAAGGAATGAAAAAATTAAAATATAATAAGAATAAGAAACTCAAATAATTATAATAAAAGAAGTCAAAAAATAATTTATGTATGAAAAAAATTTAAATATACCTTAAACTTTGATAGAAGAATCATATATACCCTTAAATAATTTTTAAAAAAAATTAAAAGTAATAAATATAAGTTTAAAACTATTTTTTTTTTAAAACTTCCGTTAAATGAAGGGTATATGTGAGCCATTTTTTAACGGCAGGGGTAGGTATATGTGAGCCGTTTGTATAACGGTAAGGGCATATATGAGTCACTTTCATAACGAAGGGTATATCAGCTCCACATGACATAGTTGAGGATAATGCTGGCAATTTAAGCCCATTTTTCACTGAACCGCCCAAATAGTCATTAAATATAGGCTGAAAGAGTGATTTTAATTATGGGTAATATTTGGGATTATACCCATATTTTACCCATTAAAATATGGGTATATTATGGGTAAACTACGGGTCAAATATGGGTACTGCAAGTTTTCTCCAAATTTTCAAAAAACCTTATGTTACCAAATTTTAGAAGCGATTTTTCAAAACTTTCATATATGGGTCCCTATTAATATTTTAACTCTCGACCTCCACCCCACGTTTTCCAAAAAAAAATTAAAGTTTATTTTTAAAAAATATTTTAAACTTCAAAAATTCATTTTTTCACCCCTACCCTCGCNGCATTTTCAACATATTTCATCTAAAAAAAAGACTAAATTATTTTGTAAAAATAACGCATCCCATACACATTTAAGACTATAGATATCAAGTTATAAACATACTCTTTAAAAATAAATTACTTATAGCATATTATTATCAAGTTATAGCATATCAATTAAATCAATTAAAAATAAATTATAGGTTACTATGTAAATAATAATTAATTAATATATTTAAATATTTTTTTTAACATTTCAGTTATTTTTTTTAAAACAAACTCTTAAATATTTACAGATTAATATTACAGTTACCTTTTACAATTTTTAAAATAAATAACAAATTGTTATTAATTAAATTCAAATTATAATGTTACCTTCTTAAAATAAAATCTAAATATTAGGGATTTGATTTTAAGTAAATTCTTACTCTACCGTTGTCCAATAACTACCCACCCCCACTACACCCTATACCCGATCACCATCCAAAAATTACCGAACACGCCTAAATCTTCTTCTTCCCCAAAATCGTACCAAATCATCATCTTCCCCAATAATCAGTAAATCGTCTATCACTCATCATCTTCCCCAGAAATTCGTAAATCGTTTATCACTCATCATTTTTTCCATTACGACTGATTCATCCACATTCCCATCACAGATCGATTTCGAAAAAACATCATCATCATAAATTACTTTACTTTTTGTTAAGTTAATAAAGAATGTCGAAGAAAGCCAGTGGAACATCCAGTAAAAGTAGAAAATTGGTTGAGGAGTCATCATCCGATGACTTTCATGCACCTTCATTCAATATCTTGACACAAACTCAACCACAAAATTCAACCGGAAAACAGACTGCCAGTTCTGATAAATCGAAGACTGAAAAAAAGAAGATGCAAAAGAAAGAGGAAAAAAGAGGAAGGGAAAAGAAATTCAAGCATCGTCAGAATCAGATTCCGACTTTGTTGACGAATTAAGAAATAAAAAATAAGGTACTGAATTTGGTCGGTCGATAAGAACGTCCTCAAAGAAGGATTCAGAGATACAACGCACAAAGAAACCCAAAAAAGATGTCAAGGTCAGTAAAAAACTCTTTTAAATTTTGGTTTAAATATTATATGTACGTTATTTTTATTTTTTATTTTATTTGGCAATCGTATAATATATGAAATTTGTATGAGTTTTGTATGAATTTCTATTTTTGTATTGTATAGGTGTTTATTTATTATTTTAATTGACAATTTTTTTTATGTATGAATAGTATATGAGTTATGTATTAATCGTGTATGAAATGAATTTACAATGTTATTTTTTTAAAATGTATTCGACTTCAAAATTTCATATTTTCATCCCTACCATCA
>NC_028647.1:57089963-57095129 GCF_001406875.1 Solanum pennellii | reverse complement strand
TTTTTTTTACTTTTATAATAAAATAAAACTATATGAACCATTTTCAACATATTTCATCTAAAAAAAGACTAAATTATTTTGTAAAAATAACACATCCCATACACATTTAAGACTAAGTATATAAAGTTATAAACATACTCTTTTAAATAAATTACTTATAACATATTATTATGAAGTTATAAAATATAAATTAAATCAATTAAAATTTATTTAATTAAAAATAAATTATAAGTAATTATATATATAATAATTAATTAATATGTTTAAATATTTTTTTTTAATATTTCAGTTACCTTTTTTAAAACAAACTCTTAAATATTTACAGATTAATATTACAGTTACCTTTTACAGTTTTTAAAATAAATAATATATTATTATTAATTAAATTCAAATTATAATGTTATCTTTTCAAAATAAAATCTAAATATTAGGGATTTGATTTTAAGTAAATCCCTACTTTATCGTTGTCCAATAACTACCCACCACCACTACACCCTATATCCGATCACCATCCAAAATTTACCCAACACGCCTAAATCTTCTTCTTCCCCAAAATCGTACCAAATCATCATCTTTTCCAGAAATCCGTAAATCGTCTATCACTCATCATCTTTCCCATTACGACTGATTCATCCACATTTCCATCACAAATCGATTTCCGAAAAACATCATCTTCACAAATTACTTTA
Organism: Solanum pennellii; assembly: GCF_001406875.1. NCBI lineage: Eukaryota > Viridiplantae > Streptophyta > Magnoliopsida > Solanales > Solanaceae > Solanum > Solanum pennellii. The sequence continues at coordinate 57,094,440 of NC_028647.1, read as the reverse complement.
CTTTTTGTTAACTTAATAAAGAATGTCGAGGAAAGCCAGTGGAACATCCAGTAAAAGTAGAAAATTGTTTGAGGAGTCATCATCCGATGACTTTCATGCACTTTCATTCAATATCTTGACACAAACTCAACCATAAGAATCAACCAGAAAACAGACTGCCAATTCTGGTAAATCAAGACTGAAAAAAAAGATGCAAAAGAAAGAGGGAAAAAGAGGAAGGGAAAAGAAATTGAAGCATCGTCAGAATAAGATTCCGACTTTGTTGACGAATTAAGAAATAAAAAATCAAAAAGTATTGAAATTGGTCGGTCGACAAGAACGTCCTCAAAGAAGGATTCAGAGATACAACGCACAAAGAAACCCAAAAAGTATGTCAAGGTCTAATAAAAGCTCTTTTAAATTTATGTTAAAATATTATATGTAGTTATTTTAATTTTTTATTTTATTTGACAATCGTATAATATATGAAATTTGTATGAGTTTTGTAGGAATTACTATTTTTGTATTGTATAGTTGTTTATTCATTATTTTAATTGATAATTTTTTATGTATGAATAGTATATGAGTTATGTATTAATCGTGTATGAAGTGAATTTACAATGTTATATGCGACCACTTTTATTTTTAAAAAAAATCTAATATGTATTAATATTGTTTGAATTATGTATGAACTGATGTATTTATTTTGTATGAATTGTGTATGAATCGTATTGACTGTTCTTTAGTATGACAGTGTATATATGATTTTTTTTATGAAATTATATATTGTATGAATGATGTATGAACTGATGTATTTATTTTGTATGATTTGTGTATGTATTGCATTGAGAGTAATTAATATAGCAGTGTATCTATGATTTGTTATGTAATTATATATTAAGTTAAAAGTACTAATTTAGTTTTACCAATTTTATAGGAGAAGAAGGTACAAACACATTTGTCTTCATGTAACAACATGAATGTGTTTGCTTATCTATTGACATTCCTCGGTCAAGACAAGTTCCACCAATTTTTTTACAGGAAACACCTTTCGAATTTTTTTAATGATTTACACAACATTAAAATCCAATGTCAGTTGTTACGCCATATTTTTCTGCTTGAAACTGAAAATGACAGTCATGTTTGTCATAAACGTAAATGGTACAGAGTTAAGATTTGAATTAAAAAAAATTGTAGCTGTGACCGGTCTGAAATCTGGACCAATTTCTGATTTCGTTTCCGATCCTTCTGTTTCAAATAGGATTGCAAAAAATTTTGGGGATATGGACAAAGTCTCCAAGTCAAATTTTTACCACAAGTTTAGATTGGAAAACTTTTGGAAAGAGGATGACCATTTTAAAAATTGAAATTTTGTATTTCATTTCTTCATTTCTGACTGCTTTAGGCCCTTCAATAAACAACAATTCCTAAATTATATTTTGATTTAGTTGAGTCTAGCCACTATGTCATATTTCCATGGGCGAATGAGTGTTTAAATTTAACACTTAAAGCGTGCAGTTAGAAGTTGAAAAAAAATTCTTCGTCATTTAAGTTCAGCTAGTTTCATATAGCATTAAAGGTATGATTTTATGAGTGTTGTCATCCACTTGACAACACAATTGCTATCCATGCTTCAGATCGCGCATCGCGTATCCTAAACTGGAAGACAATGAATGACATTATTTTTTTTGACGATTTGAAGAAAATAATTTTCAGAACACATGGAAATCAAGTAGCTTTTTATTAAAGTTTATTAAAGTAATTATAAATTATAACACATTCTCATATTTTTCTTTGATGCAACATAAATTCATAAATATGGTTTTTACTGAAGAAGAGTTAAATGTCATAGATGACATCATTTTAAATCAATTTCTCAATCACCATGATTCGGAAGAGCAAGGAACCTCGAAAAATCATGGTGTTGATTTTGAAAAAAAATATGCAGAGTTGAAAGCTGAGATTGCAGAGGTAGAAATACAAATTTACAATTAAAATTATTTTTAGATATTACTCTATACATATCAAAACTTATTACTTATAATGAACAGGTTAAGACGGAGCTTAAAAATCTCAAAGTTACTGTTAGTTCCAATCTAATTTTAATGAAATGATAATTACTTTATATTTATTTTATTATTTTATTTTTTATTTTTATACACTGATAAGGTTGACAAGCAGATGGTTGAAATCAAGACTTATGTCGATAACTCAACTAAGCTGATAATTGAAGAGATTAGATTGTCAAGAGGTCAACCAGCAACAGATGCACAACAACAGGTATGAATCAATGTATTTTATGTGTATGAATGTTGTATGATCATTGTATGAACTGATTTATCATGTCTCTTGTGTTTACATTTATAACCGGTGTATGTCTTTTAAATGAATAACCAAAAAAAATTCATATATATGTGTGAATAATATATAGACGTTGTATTAATTATGTATGACAGTTTTTACATATATGTATGAATAATGTATACATATTGTATTAATCATATATGAAAGTGGTTTTTTAAATATATATATATATGAATACTGTATAAATGATGTATTAAATGTGTATGAAAATGTATTTTTTATATATATGAACATTGTTTAATTTGTGGCATCAATTGTGTATGAAATTGACTTTTTTTATATATAGTTATGAACAATATATAAAAATTTATAGAAATGCATGACAGCTTACTTTCATATATGTATGAATTCTGTTAATTTAATCATACAAAAAATCAGATTATATTGACGTTGGCTGAAAATTAATATCAGGACGATGCGACTCATAATGCTGCACAATCTGATAAAGATCCAACGGATATGCCATCTGTTTCAATGGACGAACACGTCCACATGTCAAACACTGATGGTATTATATACATATTATTATGAAAATTATTTTGATTTAAGAATTTATTTTTACATAACGATTTTTATCTTATGTACATGACGCTCAAAATTCAACTGGTGATTTTTTCAACGTTGACGTACCTGTATCATAAACTTCAGAATCACCAACGTTGGATGATTATCCTAATTTTACCATGACACAATTCATTGCACTCAATTCAATTCTAAATGCTATCACGACTCCGAACGTGCAATCAAGACATAAGAATCCCAGCAAATACGAATCTTCTCCTTATATTAGACTATCGAAAGGCGGAAACAGTTCAAAGAGAGTACCTACATTCTTCACAATCAAACATCCATTCCAAAATCACAATGGGTTTGATGTTTCAGATGACATGATCGAGGAGTTCAACCAATGGGTTATCAAAGATGTTTCAAATAGTCGTGGCATGTATAAACATCTATAAATAAATTTATTTCATTTAAATTCATTATTTCAAAATTTATACAATTATTTTTGTAATATTCGCAGGAAAGCAACATATTCAAAGGCTAAAAATACATTTAATCCTCAAATGGACTTTGGCGTTGTCAAAATCGCAGAAAAGGATTTTTTTTTCACATAATGAGTCAACCGGGCAGACCTTAGGAGGACGGGATAAGACATAATTTGATTCAATAATGAATAATTATTTTACAACACTTGAATAAGTTTTATACAGTAAATTAGTATTTGTTAGAATCCATGTTAATTGAGGTATGTATTGTTTTAATTTAATATAGTATGAATTGTGCAAGCATTGACGTATGTATTGAACTATTAATATACATAATTCAATAAAATGTTTTATACATATATTTTATTAATATAATACAATATATGTATGCATTGATGTATCTATTGAAATGGTTATAAAACATGTATATATATTTTTTATTTGTTTGATTTATGTGTGAATTGGGTATGAAACATGTATATACCTTTTTTATATATAATTTGTGTATGCAGTATTGATTGTGTTTTATTTATGTTTTTTTATTTGTAACAGCATATCAATACAATTATGTATTATCTTCGAAAGAAGGCAAAATACTCCAGACAGTAACTTCATATAGTACTGTTGACTGTTGGTTTATGACGTGGATTGATAATATTGAGAAACAATAGAGACAGTCAGAGTGCGACATGAGATGCATTGCCCCCGATCACGATGTTGGACAGTGCATTAGAGAATTTAAGCTGCTTGCTAACATTGTTTGCGATAGGGTTGACGATGTAATTATCCCTGTCAATATCAGCGAGAAATTCCATTGGTTGCTTGTTGTATTCCGATTAAAATTTAGATGTCTATATGTATACGATTCGATGAGTGGAGGATCTGTTAATGTCACGACCCAAAACCGGGCCGCGACTGGCACCCACACTTACCCTCCTATGTGAGCGAACCAACCAATCTAAACCTTAACATTTCAATTTAATATCAACAGAAAGTAATGTGGAAGACTTAAACTCATTAATAAAAACCAATTCAATACCTCTAAAATTCAACATCTATTATTCCCCAAAATCTGGAAGTCATCACCACAAGAACATCTATGATCAAATTACTAAACTAAGAGTATTCTAAGAAGCTAAAATAAA
>NC_028647.1:57071016-57078392 GCF_001406875.1 Solanum pennellii | reverse complement strand
TGGAACGAGACACCTGCGACGGTCCGTCGTGCCCACGACGGTTCGTCCTGCAGGTCCGTCGCGAAGTTCAGAGAGTCGATTTCAGTACCCAAATTTCAGAAGTCTAAGTGTTCTGGAACGAGACACCTGCGACGGTCCGTCGTGCCCACGACGGTTCGTCCTGCAGGTCCGTCGCCAAGTTCAGAGAGTCGATTTCAGTACCCAAATTTCAGAAGTCTAAGTGTTTTGGAACGAGACTCCCTCGACGGTCCGTCGTGCCCATGACGGTCCGTTGTGGGTTTCGTCGTCTCAGCCAGTTTTTCCAGAAATAAAATCTGCAGCTCAAAACGACTAAACAGGTCGTTACAGTTAACACCAAAAAAATGCAAGAAGCTGTAGATAAACTTGCAACCATGATTCCATTATTTCTGGCGAGCACAGGTTTTTATGGCAAAAGGCTTGATTTGTATGCGAACAATCTCCCGGAATATCAACACAAGTCTCAATCCGAACCTCTCAGTATCAAGCATGTGACAGATGTTCCTCAACAAGAAGACAGTTCAAAGTATGTATAGTTGCTATACTATATTCATTTCGTTTAAAATTATATCAGTATATATTTATCATGAATTTTTTCTAATTTCACATTATTTACAACGATTGTGGTCTATATACATCTCTTTTTGCCGAATATATCAGTAATGGTGCTTTTGACGTGTCTGATATTGATATCGATTCAACATATCATCGTCAGAGTATGCCACATTACTTTGGCATTATGCAAAATCAAAGAATAAAGAGGGAGCAATAAGCGAAAGTGAAGTTACGGGTACAGTTATCAGCAAGTATGGTGGACCTCGAACGCCAAAAGAACAAGTTATGGGCACCACCAATTATCCTACTCCAAGACCTCGTAATAGAAAGTAGAAAATTTTATTGCACCCTTTACATTATTTTGAATGACATATTTTTTTGATCTATTGAACTATTTATGTTACTTTCCAGTGTTTTATTATTAATATGAATTACACATTGTCTTATATAAATTATATATATTACCATTATTTTGGACGAATCTATTACTATATTTATATGCATAAACTTGTATGGATTATGTATGCCATATATTAATCATTGTACAATAACGTAACATTCATGTATGCATATTGTATGAAATATATTTAACTTTATATGTCATAATATATTATGTATGAAATTTGTATGAATTATATATGTCATATATTAATCATTGTAAAATAACGTAACTTCTATGTATGCATATTGTATGAAATATATTTAACTTTATATGCCATAATATATTAACTTTTGTATATAATGTGTATAAACTTTATTTTGTATGAAATACATTTTAAATTTGTATGAAATAGTTTAACAATAATTTATATACCAAAATATGTTAAAATTAATTTATTCTTATGTATGAACAATGTATGAATTACGAATGTCATATTATACTTTGATATATATAGAGGAGAAACAAATGGCAATATGCTTCACTGAATATTTGTACTTTATTAAATGTGTATGACTTTTGTATAAATTTCACATGTACTATGCAATATATATGAACATTTTATGAATATTGTATGAACATTGTATACTTATATCACATTTGAAAAAATTGTGTTTTATTGTTATTTGTATTTGGCCATTTTTTACGAAATCAAAATTTATAAATGTCAATGATAACAACTGCACTCAATAAAACAAAACGTGTGTATAACATTCGAGACAACATAAAAACAGATGTAATAGTAAGAAATCATTTTTTTTGCACAGGATAATTTGAACATGTCTTTCTATTGTGTCCAACTTGACGGCATCTACTGTAGGTGATTTTTGACCTCTTAAATTTCACATCAGCAAACTCCTTCCACCGTTCAAATTTTGATCTTCTCGCTGATCTTTTTGGACCGGGTGACATTGTTTTAGGCTCTGAAATATAACTTGGTATATCCCATGTACTCTCGCATGGGATAGGCTCGACAGGAATGGCATAAGCATCTCTGAAATTCTTCAGGCTATAAAAAGCAGAACAGAAATCTACTTCATGCAACTTTCTGTATCTGAGAACTGCAGTTACATGACCACATGACATCTCATAATGTTGAAATCTCTCACAACTACACATCTTTGTGTTCAACTTTAGTATGTAATTCTTTGCTCCTTCGACTACAACATGCAGTAGTTGAAGGTATCACCTGATTAAAAGTTGAATGTGATATTGTTAATATGCATGCCACTAAATATTGGAAACTAAAATACAATTATTTATTATTTAATAGAGTAAAAACAACATATCCTCATGTTTCAAGACAAAACAATACTTTTCTGTAGATAAAGATCATATTTTTTGTCAGATCAGATGTTGTCTTATCAGCCTCCTCATTGTGCTTGTGAATCCACCTTTGAATTGCTATCCTCATAAATTCAAGAAGTGAAATTACCGGTAACCTCCTTGCTAACCTGTTAACATTATTCAATGACTCAGCGATGTTTGAAGCCATGGTCCATGTGCGCTTACAATTCGAGTAAGTTCTTGACCATTTGCTATAACCAATATCAAACAAGTATGGTCGTACGCCCGTATCTATCTGGTCTATTCTTTCCATAATCGTCTCAAACTGTTGTTTTATATAAGCTTTTGCCAATGTAAAAAATAAAATCTTAATATCTTCAGTATTTCTATTGAAATTCTTCAACACATTGACTGACAGATGTCATATGCAGGCATAATGTTCGGATTCAGGATATACAGTAGCATTCCCTTTTCATATGCTTTCGTTTCGATCCAACATACAATACATGTTTTGTCTAACTCCATACGCTTTCTTAAACTATTCAAAAAATCAAGTCCATGAAGCATCATTTTCGGAATTCACTATCGCATACTCCAATGGAAGTATATGACTTGATCCCTTTTTTTAAAAAATATCACACAAATTAGAAATACAATTTATAACATATTTTATTATATGTTATAGTTGGAAAATTAAATGGGATAAAAAAAATACCTCCCGGATCCATTTTGCTGGCAATTAACATTGTACCACCATATAAACATTTTAATCCCGCCCCATCAACAACTACAATTGGCCTACAATACTCCCAGCCTCTAATAGAAGCTTCTAATGCAACAAATGATATTTATCACAGTCTTTTCTTTTTATTTTCTAAACAGATCCAGGATATGTTTGCTCCAAAATGTATAGATAACCTTAAATTTTACAATTATATAATGCAACAGTTTAAAACATCATATGTACAACTTAATGGATACACAAAGAACACTCAATTGATACAAAAAGGATACATACTTTTTTATACAAAAAGGATACATACAAAAAGGATACAAAATTTATATATAAAGAATACAAGAATCAGAACAGTTCAATTCATTAGGAAAACATACTATATGGTCGTTTTTTCAATTTAAACCATTAAAAAAACTTTAAAGTCATATTAAATAACAAAATTATTTGGTAATTTGGCATATGATTCGGCTGAATCTCCGCGCACCAATTTTATTGCTTTTTCTCTAGCTCTACATGCATGTATGTATGTTAGGAAACGCCATGCAATTTCAACATATCAGCAGCTATATCCTTTGGAGTGTATACCGTAGATGGATCAATATACTTCTCCAATATCAAGACAGCTACAATGTCAGTTATCCCCTGACGTCTTGCATACACTCTATCTCTAACAGAACAAGTGTGTTGAGCATTATACTTCCTAACTTTGAATAAATTTGATTTATTCAAACTAGATCCCCTCATCATCCAAGAACAAGTATCAGAAATACAATTCAGGTGATAACTGTTTCAAAAATAAGAAAATATACATTTAAATTTTATACAGCAAAACAAATCAAATAAAAAAATATAACTTAAAACAATGATGTGCACTTACTTAGATGCATTACAATGCGCTACACGAAAACTGAATTTTTTCACAAGTCCAACATGCCTCATAACCTCCTTAAGTGTTTTCCTATTATTATAAATCTAATTCTCAGCTACAAATAGGTTGGAATGGTCATATATTACATCATTATCTCCTTCACTATTCTCATCGACAACTCCGTCTAAATTCATTCCGACCAAACGGATAGAATTGTTGGAGTATAAATCAACGTTAGTCTGTGTTAAACTAACCTCAGAATTTATTCTATCAATAATAACTCCATGACCTTGATTATACATATCATAATCTTTCATAGAGATGCACAATGCATATTTTGTAAAGAAATCCAAATTCACCTTCTTTTGATCTAGAAAAACCTTTACCCTAACATCATTATGAATATTAATAGGTGGACACATATCGCTAACAATATATTTTATCTCAATAGAATTTATATTTTGTATAGCATTAACTAAACCACTATAAAGAGTAGAAGCATCATATATGATACGCTCCATCTGAAAATCGACATATTTACCTATTTCACAACATTCAAATAACATTCAGTGCAACATAATAAATATAATCGCAAAATAATTCACACACACTTCATACACATTTAATATACAATTCAATGACATATAAACTACTTAAATTAAACAAAAAAAATACAGTTTTCATACAAAATTCATCCAGAAACATATATTCTAATTTCAACAGAAATATATATTCTGATTTCAACGAAAATGAAATTTCATACACAATTAATACAAGTTTCATACACTATTAATACAATATTCATACTTCACCGGTCCAGCATTATATCTACTTACTTTTTGACTAGTTACTAAACAGACTGTACCATCAAATTCATTTTTCTAATTTTTTTCTATAAATCAAGTATTACACGAATCTTCAATTTTATTAAAACTCAAACGCATATACATTTACGTGCTGTTTTTCAGATACGGTATACATACCAAAACACTGTTTCATCCAACAAAAAAAAGATACAATATATATTTCAGATCTTACAATAATAAAAAAAAATCGAACAATGTTCTCCATGTTAGAAACCAACAAATCATAATTAAAATGAACAATTCATAATTAAAACTAACAAATCATAATTAAAACCAACCTGATGAATTTCACTTTCCACCATGTTTAATTAATATCGACATAATATTCTCCATCACAGCATATAAATTTGTTTCCAACGCCAAAATTTATTCAATTACTAAAAGAAATGAACTGAAATATTTTGCAAATCTGAATATCGTGAAAATTGGGGGGGGGGGGAATAACTTGTACGTTGATGCAAATTTGTTCGAGCTTTTTAAGAAATTAAATCAAAATTTAATCTCATTTAAACTAATTGGAGAGATTTAAGGCAACTAACTAATGTGAATATTTTTTAAAATTCCTTAAAACGTGCTAATCAATTAAAACCAATTAATAATTATATTTAATTTAATTAGTAAAGGATGACATTTTCCATTTATATTTTGTCGGTTTTTTTAAACAAATCTTTTTAATAATTTAAAATAAACATTATATTTTTTAATAATATGCTATAGCTTGAGATATTAAATGTTATACATTGAAATACAAACTCTAATGCTATAACTTGAGAATATTATTATAGAAAATGCTATATACCTAATTTACACAATTATTTTCTCCATATTGAATTCTTAAGTAAAGAATTATTTATTCATGAAATATGGATAAAATATGGGTAAACTAGTATTTTACCAAACCATTTTTATCCATATCAAATATGGGCAGATCGAATGATTACCCATTTTATGTTTACCAATTTTTTAACCCGCCAACATTTGACTCAACCCATCCATTTACCACCACTAGTTGAGGGTATATCAGACCTTTTCCCCTAAAATATATCAAAGAACCAACGGGGTAGGTGTCTGAGAGAGAGACATTTAATTTGTGAGAAAATGTTTTTTTTATTTCTTAATTATTTTTTAATATTTTGATAAATAAATAAAAAAAGTATATTATTTTAAAAGTATTTATATATATTCCAGTAAAAAAAATAGAGGTGTTGTGTGGGGTCTCGAAAATACAGAGGTGAGATGGTTGAACAATCCTGAAAAATACAATAAATATAAAACTATCACTTATAAAATTTATTAATTTTTCTTCTACTAAAACAAATTATTTTTTTCATTTTTTAAGAAGCTTATTTTGATAAAGAAAAAATGTCTTTCAAAAACATTATCCAACCAAACATAAAATATCAAGAAAATATCCTTTCATCCATATCAAACACACCCTAATTGGAGTCCACTTCAAATGGAAAAAGTAAATCAGAAAATTCCAAGGATGTGTTGTCACTTGTCACTGTTCCTTCATTTTTATTTTTATTCCATAATTTAAATTTAAGATTTCAAATTTAAAATTTGTAATTAAAAATGAGAGTACTTACCACTATATAATCCTTGTTGCGACTGTTCCTGCATCTTAAACAATGAAAATGTGTTGTTTAATATCAAGAAATATAATACACTTTTAATTAAGTTTGTGCATTAAAGTGTGTTTGCTAACTGGTTATCTAGATATTAATAATGTATTCCCTTTTTATTTGTACTTACGTTAAGAAATGAGGTAATTTTATTCTTATATTCTTACTAGTTAACATATTCGCGCTTCGCGCGGACATTATTAGATTTATGAATAAATTTTTTTGTTTAAAATCTATTTGGTATGTTATCTTTAGAAACATGTAAAGAAAGAAAAATAATTTCATGAAAATTTTCTTTTTGTTTATGCGACTGTAGTAAATTCTAAATTATATTTTAGGAGGGAGTTAAATTGTACAGTGTTCATAAAAAAAATATTAATGATGAAAGTTACTCTAAATAAATTGATAACCAATAATTTAATAAATTAGAAAGCATATCATATATATATATGTGTGTGTGTGTGTGTGTGTGAATGAAATTCCTAGAGTGGAAATATACAACTAATTTCAAGTCATGCTTATCATATTATTTTATCTAAAATAATTACATCTTTTAGAATTTATTGCTTGTAAAATAATAAAAGGTGGACTTTTATTTTGGTGAAAATCATCTTCCCTATATTGAGAAATCATGTCAACACTACATAAGCAATTCAATAGGAGTATCATATTTTCATTATTCAACTAACAATATACTCTACTTAATTTTTTTTAATTTAACATGAATCTAATATGAAAAGTAAACATTCAATATTTAAAAAAAAATAGCAACACAATAATTATTATTACAGAACGGAAAAAAAGCAACTGTTGCAAAATACAAAATGTTAATAAACACTTATAAATTTATAATATATAAAAAAATACTAATAAAATACGAAAACTCTATAGAAAATCTCTTTAAAATTGTTACTTGTAACAACTAAGTAAGATAAGAAAAACTATATAACTTGCACATTAATTACTTTAGGGGGTTATCCAC
>NC_028647.1:57055404-57066179 GCF_001406875.1 Solanum pennellii | reverse complement strand
AAAAAACTATACTAATAAAAAGAAAGAATGAGAAAATGAGAATGATCATTGAACATAGATAGTTGTTATTTATAGTTTGTGTAAACCATAAGAATAATTAAAAAAATAATTGAAGAGACATATTATTTAAGTAGGGAATGTAAATAGATGGAGGTTTTGTTGTAACTTATTAGGTATAATTAGAATAATAAATATGAATGAATTTTTTAATTAATAAACAAATTATTTAATAAAAAGAAATAAAAAAAATAAAAAAAAAGGAAAAAAAGAAATTGAAATGGAGGCCATAGAGAGGTGCCACATCAGCTCCTTTATGGTCCTCATTTATATATATATATTGATATTGATTTGATATTTACTTAAGATAAATTTGTAATATATGCTGGAATATGTTAGATTTAAAAAATATAAATATATTTGGATGACTATTTAAATTTTAGAGTTTATTTTTTAGATCTAATTTTTTTTTCACCAATTGGTCCAATTTTTTTTAAAAATCAACTTTTTTTCACCTCAATTTTTTCTATATATTTTGTATAAAATATTTTTATATATAAATTTTTAAAGCAAACATGACAAAATTACGAAATATTCAAATTTCGTTACTTCAAATTGATCTAAATTTTCCTGTTGAATTTTATGTCATTGATAATGAAATTAGACGGCAAATAAATTTTAGTTCTACTTCGACAAATAATTTGTTTTGTGATTTAAACACCGAGGTGCATACTGAAGAAGATTCGAATACAAATATTGGTTTGTTGTTTTTTTAAAATTTTGTTTGTATTTTAATTGTTTTATTTATATTTTATACTTGATTCATTTTTAGAGTTACATTTGAAGGGCTGCAAACTGCATCAGAAGAAGATGTATTATCGGAAGAGTCAAAACACAAATATTGATTTGTTGAAATGTCTGTTATTTTTATTTCATATTTCATTAATTCCTGTTTAATTACATTAGAGATGATTTATACAGTTGTAACATTCATTTTATCTTTCGTGTTCATAATTTTTTTTCATCTTTTATTTTTAATTTGTTTATTGATATTTTTTTCAAAATCGAATTTTATAGAATAAATAGTGAATAAAGAAAGTAGTAAACTAATGAATGAAGTACTCTCTCAATGAAATTAATTACTAATAAGTTTCTTAGGTTAGTCGAAGTAAATACAATTTCAGGATTAATTACTTAATCTATCATGGTATAATGGATAAAAATAATAATTTATGCATAAATTTTATAAAATGACATATGTTGTGGTCCAGTTATTTTTAGAAAGGAATGATATATAAAATGAGACGGAAGAAATAATAAATAGTGATATAAATTTAATTATATCAAATATAAGTAGTATAAAATTTAATTATACAATAATTATTACACAATTATTCCGTATATATTTAATTTGTTATATTAGACATTAATATACATATTTTTAAGACCTAAGTATTTATTTACAATGCTTGATAAAGTTTGACAAATAAAAGTTAGGCAATGGAACACTAGACTAATATAGTTGGCACGGGAAACATGCAGTCAAAAGTCATAAATTAAAGTGGAGGGTGATAGAGAGTTAATTTACGCGGGAAATAAGCAAATACTTTATAAAAATAAAATAATTACAAATATATATCTTTTTATATTTATATCTCATTAAATAATTACACTATACCGTTTTATTAATTTTTTAATTAGATACTAAATCATTATCATATACTGTATTAGTATCATTAAGGCTGATAATTTCACATAATTGATACTAAATCAGTATCATATACTGTATTGATATCGTAAGGTTGGTAATTTCGTTGAACTGACACTAAATCATAGTAAGTAATTTTTTAACAAGAAACCCTAATGATACTAATAAATATATGATACCAATTTAGTATTAGTTAAAGGAAAATTACAACCCTTAAATAAATTGAGGATATGGACTGTAATTATTTATAAGAGAATGAGTATTTCATGAATTACTTTCAATTTGCGTATGAACTTGAAATTATTTTGGATATGGCCTAGTTACTTATGTAGTTTTCCCTAAATTTCTGCATATACTAGTTTATTATATGTATATATATTGCATATGTGTTAATTTTACTTATAATTTTAAATAATTATTATGTATTTTTCTACTGATTAAGAGTTTCTTATCATATATTGAGAAAGATAGCACACTTAGATGTATAAGGAGAGAGGCGAGCGAGAAGGAAAGAGAGGTGAGCTAGATAGTTATGTATCTCAGATACATGCAAACCACACTAGATATACATTATATACATGTATTCATATTTTTTTTTATATAATTTACATGTATATGGAATATCATATATATAGGAGAGTGACGAATGTGATAAAGGGAGACAAGCGAAATTTGTCTACTTATCTCATGTGAAATCACTTGGATATAGTGAATAAGTAAGCAGTCATTTTAAAATCGTGTGAGCCTAGGTCCAAAGCGGACAATATCACTAGCAGGTTGGATCGTTCAAATGCAGTTGAACTCTAGCCCACATCGACAAGGCTGATACTTGAGTGACTCTGATACAATTTTGTAACGGTCCAACCCACTAGTGATATTTTCTGCTTTGGACCTACGTTAGTACGACTTTAAAATGCGCCACTATCATTTTTTAAAAGGGAAAATACACGATTAAGCAAACTTATACTACTTAATTACTCATCATAGTTATAGTTTACTATAGTTACCACTCACGACTAACATTATACATTAATTACGTAGGCTGACTTTGAGTTTGCATAATTAGCCACGTACGTATATGTGTAATTTGCGAGAATATACAAATACATATGTATGATATAATGTCTAATCGACATACGTATATCATTCATCTCTCTCCTGCTCTCTGCCCTCTCTCGCTCGCCTCTCTCCCCCCTCTCTCAATCTCGCTTTCCATATATACAAATACACATGTATAATATATAATTATTTAAACGATATACATATACAATTCACCTCTCTCCCACCCTATTCCGTCTTTTGCTCACCTCTCTCCTCCCTCTCCCAATTCGCTTGCTATATATACAAATACATGTGTATAATATACAATACCCAAGTGATATACATATACAATTCACCTCTCTTCCACTCTCTGCCCTCTCTCAATTGCCTCTCTCCTCTCTTTCCTAATCTCAACCACCTCTCTCCTCTCTATAAACATGAAGATATGAATTGTAATTATTAAACAATAGTTATGGAGAGTTATTAGGCTATTTTTAAGTGTCGATATATAAGTTCCTCTTTTTTAAAATTTAATTTATTGATCATTTCGATTTTTGTACACTCCTAAAATTCGAGATAATATTCGATGTTCAATCTAAAAGAGAAGCCTACACTATCGAATCGACATATGACATTATCAAAATTTTATCTATTTTAAGGAGAAAATATGGCCAAAATTTGTTGTAAAAGATAAATATATTCGTGCTTTTTAAGATGTGCCACCTAGACAGACTAAAAATCTTCTTTTGCATATAAGATAGATTGACCACTATATAATGTGATTTTTTGCTTTATATATTCAAAAGTAGTAATTCTAATTTTCGAGTTACCTTTCCCATTTAAAATCTAAAATATTTACGATTAATTCTTTAAAATGAGTAGGCAATTCTTTTATAAGATCAATTGATAAAAGAATTTTTAGCAAAATGCCAAACATTTTTAAAAAATTCAAAATCCTTCAACGGCTACCTAAATCCAAAAATTATTACACATTTTCCTGTTATTCCCTCCCAAATATAAAATTCAAAACACTAAAAAAACAATAAAATTATTCATTTTAAGAAAAAAAACACAAAGCTTCAATCACTCCCCTTCTCTTTCTCTTCTCCCCTGTATCTTCGCCTCCATGGATTCAGCCGAAGAGGATGAAGCTTTTATACCCGCCTCAACCTTTTTCAGTCAGCCGCCACCGAATTTAGTCTCATTATCACCTTTCACTTCATCAGTTTCCCCTTCTCCTCGCCGGCTTTCGAGCTGTTATTCTCAGCCGAGCCAACCTATAAAAGCTAAAAGAGAACTTGCATGGGTGTCTCTTCAAGGAAGGCTTATCGGTGCAGAGGAAGCAAGTTCTTCTAGGAAGATTGGTGGTGGTTTAAACCCTAAAGAAGCTGTGGCTTGGGAACTCTTTAGCCCCATTCATCGGATTCTTATAGTTGCTGTTGTTGCCGTTGCTGCTGCGAATTCAAAGAAGAATAAGCAGATTTGTCGGCTGAAGAAATCTGTTGAACTTAGGGTTAGTTGTTTTTTATTTTTGGTAATGAGGTTTTGTGTACTTACATTATTGCGTTAAGTACTTGTTTTATTTATTGTTAAACTGTTTAATGCTGCTATTACCATTTCTCGTCTTCATTAATAATTTGAATTTAGGATCTTTTTGCATTTTTGACGGGTAATTTAATTGGGTTTTGGGGATTAAGTTAGCAAATCCTGATTTTCATTTTTTTTTATTTCCTCTTGCCTTTTGAGTTTACATCTATACGAAAAAAGTTTCTACCTTGTAGAGGTAAAGTTTGGGTATATTCTACCCTGACTACCAATGCAAAATAAGTTCACTTCTTGTCTTGGGAATTTTTGTTTCTGGGCAATATATAACGTCGAGTTACATTGGGTTTAAGTGTTCAATTGGCGAAGTGGTGAGTAGAAGGTCCACTTGACAATCCGAGCCAAATATAAGGGACTTCTAGGCTACTCTACTCGGCTTCAATATTGTAGGAGGTTAATGATTGAAAGTTCTGTATGTTAGAGACAACATTTAGTTAGATTTTAAAATTGAGTAGTTAAATGTATTCGTATTCTTGAAAGTCGTGAAATTGTATAAAATAATATTGTTAGTGAAAGAGTTTAAATTCTCTGCACCGATGGTTTAAAACATATACACAACTATTTTCACCTTTAGGGCAATTACTAGCAAATCCCTATGATAAGCATTATCTCGTAAGTGGTAACTTGGTAAAATGGTATGCTATCATAGATTAAACTGCTGATAGTATAAGACATTCCATAGTGATGACATTTCTAAATGGTTTGCTTGAGTTTAGTAGTCTATTCAGCTATTTGAATTTCTTCTTTTATTTTGTCCAGGATCAAGTGCTCTTAGGCATGCAACAGAAGCTGGACACATTATGTGAACAGGTTAACTATTTCAAGGATCAGCCAGAAACTGCAGCAGATACATATGACTATTTTCTTTGTGAGCAACACTTGAATCAGTCCAACAACTTTTACGAGGTAAACAATCCTGAGAGGCTCAATTAGGTCCTTGTTCTATATCTCTGCAAGTCAATTATGATCAAGGAAGAGGAGGTAATTAGTTATGAAATGCCTCTAGCAGCAAATCATATCGAAGAATAGTAGAATGAATAGGCCCAAATAGAATGGAATGGATATAGAGGATTTAATCGTCGAACCAACTAGTATGGAGTTGAGGCATATTTTATTTTTGTACTCTTTTTTGGACTTGAAACCAGTGCTTACAATTTCTTTCCTCTTAACTAGAGGGATATGATCAAGGGAGAAGAGATTCTTAAATTTGAAATGCCTCCAGCAGCAAATCAGGTTGAACCAGAGGAACGGCGTATGTCTGATTTGTCGGATTGGGCTACTAGTGTGGCTTCCTCTGTAGATATTCAGGTAATTACAGTATCTATTGGATTTGTATTTTGCGATGAACTAGCATTGAGCTTTGCTTACATGTGAATCTTTTATTTTCCAATTGTGTATCTCACATCAGAATTTCTATTTTCTCATCTTATGGATTTTTCCGAGAGAAAGAAAATGTTTTCAAATGGATAATATGGACTTTTTGAGATTTGATATCGTGGAATTTTGGTTATGTGCAATCAGAATTTCAGGGAAGATAAACTTCAGTGTAGGATGCTTGCAGTTTAGATGATGCAGTGGACAAATTTGCAATCTGTTGCAAATTGTCCTTTAGTTTGTTTTTCTCTTCTACCTACTTCGGCTTGTAGAAGTCAAATAGATAATTGCTGGTAACCACCATTTAGATACCGTGTTAACTCTGTCTTTTAAATCTTTACTGATGAGATAGTAGAAGTTGCACCTTCTTAGTTGAGAAACAAGGGTATAGACGTGTTGAATTCCTTTGTTTCCCATCATAGGGATTTCTATCTATAGAATAAGTCATTACCAAGGCGCTAATTCGATCAGTGAGTGTGAACAATCTAGAGCAAGGTCTTGTCATATTTTACTCTCCACGTGTGATAATTATGTTCTTTGCTTTTATGCTTTACCTAAAAAAGATTACATGAACTAATTTAGAGAGACAAGAAAATAGTTCCCGACTAGTATGATCTAATTTGCAACATATGTTATTCCTTACAGCTGAACACTTCAGCAATTGAACAAGATTTTTATAATCTCCAGAAAGAATGTGAAGAAAAAGATGTCACCATCAGGGAGTTATCCACTTTTCTTCAATTATCAGAAGCTTTTGGTGCAAAGGTACCGTAACATGTATTTTTCCTTATACAATATCAAAGAAGATAAGTGTGCTGCTCTTGTACAAAACAATGTGGTGAATACCACTCTTACAGTTACTTATAATTGTCCCATTGGTTTGATCTAACAGAGGATTGGAGAGCTCGAAGATATCATCCGTAGAAAGAATATGATTATTACAAAACTCAAGAAAGATGTTTTAATCTTAGAGCAGAAGGTAATGATTTCTCTTAACAAATGCTAGCAGTCTCTGTCTGCATAGGTGAAAGAAATTTTTGCAGCAAAATGTTGTCTACTTATTTTACAAATTTGTGATTACACTACTTATTGTAAATGTCCTCCATCATGATACCTACTGATTAATGTTGTGATGTCAGAGAAAAAAATGGTCTTGTAAACTGAATTACAGTCTAATCTTGACGATATATTTGCTTGAGCATATTTAAATTCTTTAAAATAGAATGCTTAAACTTAATGCTTCAAACTAAAATTTATTTTGACTTATTCAACTGGTAATTTGATTTATTAGGTCAACACGAAGTGTGAATCATTTTTGGTTTGTAATTTGAATTTGTCTTTTAACAGGTTATAAATCTAACAAGACTTAGAAGACCATCTTTCTCTTCAAAAAGATCAAAGGGGGTGAAGCTTCCTTCATTGACTGACAACATCCTTTATGATATGGACAGTTCTACTAGCCCTTCGTCTTCAGATTCAGACAGTTCCCCTGGGAGAATAGCTCAACCTCTTTTTGCTAGTGAAGACATCAGCGTTTATCACGGTGAGAATACTTTAAGGGAAAACCAGAAACAGGAGCAGGTCGAGAGCTTACCTTTATTAGTGAAACCAACAGCTAGACATCCAAAGTCACGACCAGTAAGCCCTTTGAAGGAGAAATCATTGAATCAGTTACAGGATTCAGTCTCCAGATTGAAACCAAAGCAGGCATCATCTATTAGTGCAGAATCTAGGAGGAGACGACCTCCTGTTGCTAAGTCGAAGGATGTGGTTGCACAAAAGCGATGGCTCTAGTAAGTATTTTTCTTTCTAACTCAAGAGACTGCAATTACTAGATTTAACTTTCAAACACTTGCTCTTTTGTACCTCTAAAGAGCATGTGCTCTCTTTGAAATTGTATACTGACTTCCGTGAATATTGTATTACCGAAAACTTTACTGAATGATTAAGAGAAACGTATGTAACATATAAGTTAATATGTAGAGAACAAAGATACACAACAACAATGTTTATAAACAATTAACATTAGCCTACTTTGTTTTTCTTATTGTGGTTAACTTTTCACCCCTTTCTTCAGGCCGTTAGACGTGAATGTCACAAGTAAAATAGGCTATGCAAAGTAGAAGAAGTTGCTGGCCTGATATTTGGACCTGAAAGAGCTTCAGTGTAGCTTCATCAACTTCTACGGCTGCTTCACATTTCCATCATTTCCTATGACGAACATGCCAAATAGACAGCATTATATATTTAGGTAGTAAAATAGTAGAGTATATAAAAGTTATGAAACCAGTCTTATATCTAGTTAGACTTCTTGTTATATTGTAGCAAGTATGAAATGTGTCCTATACAATTTTGGGATGTTGCTATTATATGACACATTTTGCTTCTTCTGAAGTCTATGTATGTCTGCAACTTTTGACGACACATATGGCTTAAAACGCTGCCGACCCCTTAAATTTATCAATAAATTTCATTCAGAAACTTGTACGATTGAGCATCTGAAGTTTGAATACATGATAGCGTCATTTAGGTACTTAAGTTAATCATATAAAATGTGTCATCTATTTAATTATACATATGGGCCTCAACTGGAACATGTTTGAGGTTTTATGATTTAATGAGATTAATGTGAAGCATTTCAAGTGGTTTACTTATCTATGTAATTGACACTTGAATACACACCCATAAGGTTTTCCAAACAAAAATGTTTAATAAGAATATTTTATCATGTGTTTAAATGTTTAATTAAAATAAGTTCTAATTTGAGTGTTCAAATGAAATTTATTGAAACGATCAACTTGGGTCTACTTAATTACGAGCTTGCTCTCCCTTTTCTTATACCCAACTCACATAGCAATGAGACTCCACCATGCCTCTATGGAAGTTCATCCTCTCTCTGTGTGTGCGCTATCTGGTTTGTTATTCTATTTACCTTCACAACCATTTGGTGTAAAAGGTTATTCATTTTCATGCAAAGATACCTTACATATATATATCAGGGATTACAAGGCTCGCTTTACATGAGTAGGCGGACGTGCATCCATTGATGATAACCTATGAGATATGAAGTGCATTGTTGGCCTTGATTTTGGAGCTTCAAGCAAACAAGAGCTTGCTAGTTTGATGATAAAAACCAAAACATCTTTTACTTCATCTTCAGGATATGGAAGAAGTTCATCTAGCAAATCACTAAGCTGCACATGATCTACAGTCGATGAATTTGCTACCATAGTAATGTATTCCCCGAGATGCTTTCCTTTGATTATCTCCAATCCTATACTCCAAAGCTATAAACATCACACATTTCCGTAACCTTCATTGTATATGCAAGCTCTGAAACAACACATTTTCCAAAAGAGTATTAATAATTTAAACGTGCAAAAAAAGTTTAAACAGTATAGAGTGTTTGGATTTAGCTCATGAAGTTGGACCTTACCAGGTGCAACATAGCCATATGTGCCTGCAAATGCAGTGCAATTGGATGAGTCTGGATTGAGAAGCTTCGCTATGCCAAAGTCTGCAACACGAGCTTCATACTTGGAATCAAGCAAAACATTACTGCTTGATATGTCTCAATGAACAATCGGTGGTGAACAATCATGGTGCATGTAAGATAAAGCAAAAGCAACACCCTAGATGATATTCATCCTTTTCAGCCAATCCAATTTCTTGGACTCAACTTCATTGCTCAAAATAATAGACAAATTCCCCCTCTCCACATACTCGTAAACCAAGAACGAGTGTTTTGCATTTGAACAATAGCCGTAGAGGTTCACAATATTCCGGTGCTTAATCCCAGTCAATGCCCTTACTTCAATTAAGAAGCTTTTGGGAGTGTATTCTCAAATAAAGAATGAAGTCTCTTCACAGCTATATTCCCTAATGATGGAAGGTCTACCTTGTGTTGACCATCTTGTATTTCAAACATACTTAGAACAAAACTTTGAACATCTTTGTAAGACAACAAAGTTTAAGAACATTTTCACAACTAGAAAATTAAAACTAGTAGCGAAACTAGAATCAGAAACAGATTTAAAAAAATATATGAAATATTTTTCTTAAAGAAGAATTGTTGTTAATATGTGTCTAAAGAATCTTACTGATTCAACAAACTTTGCAGAAACACAAAGTTATCAAGTTTAATGAACCAGTGAAGAAAAAAAGAATAGAAGAACTGAAACTAATTCACAAATCTAAAATTTGTAAAACACGTACCAGAATCTGGAAAATTTTTAATAGGAAAAAGATAAGTCCACTGAACTCACAGTGTCCCCTTAAGGAAATTATTTCCCTCTAGTATCCGAGGCCTGATTTGGAATATGACCTCCCAGGGTAAAATGATCTCAATCACCAGATTATAGATAACAAAAACTCCGGTGTCAGCGAACCACTCAACGGCAGTAAAGTACACTTAGAATACTAGATTTAGTAGTTGAAGCAGAAGTCCATGAATTCTATATTAAAATGAGAGGAAATCCCTCAATTTATAGAAAACAAAGGGTAGTGCGAAAAGGTTCTTATTGTGCCTTACCGGAAAGGTCACAAACCTTTGGAAAAGTCACAATCTTTCAGAAAGGTCGTCACCTTTCATAAAAGTCACAACTTTCCATAAAAGTCGCAATTTTTCATAAAAGTCACAACTTTTCATAAAAGTCACAACTTTTCATAAAAGTCGCAACTCTTCATTTTCCATTCACACCTTTTTAAAATCCAACAATCCCCCGCATGAATGGGGAATGACTCGAAGACAGAGAAACAGACAAGTATGTGTACTTTACAAGTAAGAATTAATTGCATCTGGATAAGTAGGTTTCTGATACGCTCAAACTTACTTCTCAAATAAGAAGTAAAGCGGTCGTGTCAAGTAAATCACCCAACTAGTGAGGTTGGGATCGTTCCCACGAGGAAAATAGTCTAGACTTAACTTCAACCTGTTATTACTATTGTTTGGTCAATGACTTCCTTGGAAAGTAAAAACATAAAAAGGGGGGTTTATATTTCTAAATGAGTGAAAATAAATAACGAACTTGAAAGAGACACTTAACAGCTTTGA
>NC_028647.1:57053196-57053708 GCF_001406875.1 Solanum pennellii | reverse complement strand
TTCATGTACTTACTTCAATGAGAAAGAGTAAAATCCGAAAGTTGCTTGATTAATCACCAAAAATCACTTGCAAGAATCTCAAAATCTAACACTAATATACAAAATCTAATAATATGATGTCTAACAATGGTCTGGAGTCTAACCTAATAATCAAAGGTCCAGACTCCGACATCTAAAATGAGGTTTTTCGAACTATTTATAGAAAATAAAAACCTAATTTTACAAGGACTCTATTTACTTGAAATCTGTCAAAACGCGGCTGGGTCGACGGACCTCGCGACGGATCGTTGTGGTCACGACGGACCGTCATGGACTTCGTCGTCCCATACTTGTGCAATTTCTTCTGCTGCTCTCTTCATTACCCTCGACGGCAAGTATGACGGACCGTCATAGGCATAACGGTCCGTCGAGGGCCTACGTTCCAAAACACTTCAACTCTTGGAATATGGGTACTGGGATTACTTCTCTGAATTTCATGACGAACCTGCAGGACGGACCGTCATAGACACGAC
>NC_028647.1:57022353-57049825 GCF_001406875.1 Solanum pennellii | reverse complement strand
ATAAGAGTTCATGTACTTACTTCAATGAGAAAGAGTAAAATCCGAAAGTTGCTTGATTAATCACCAAAAATCACTTGCAAGAATCTCAAAATCTAACACTAATATACAAAATCTAATAATATGATGTCTAACAATGGTCTGGAGTCTAACCTAATAATCAATGGTCCAGACTCCGACATCTAAAACGAGGTTTTTTGAACTATTTATAGAAAATAAAAACCTAATTATACAAGGACTCTATTTACTTGAAATCTGTCAAAACGCGGCTGGGTCGACGGACCTCGCGACGGATCGTCGTGGTCACGACGGACCGTCATGGATTTCGTCGTCCCATACTTGTGCAATTTCTTCTGCTGCTCTCTTCATTACAGTCCAGTCATAGGTCCTATTTTAATTCTTTTAGGAATAAGAACTTGGACTTTGACTAGATACCCCCACACTTTGAAATATTTCAAGTTGGATTTCCTTCCTTTCCATTTCTCATATGGAAAAGATTGTATTCTGATCAAACAAAATCGCTCTCTTTCTAAAAACACAAAACTTTTTGTTGTTCCCTTTTTAGTAAGGATAGTTCCTCCACACAAGTTTTTTGTAAACCCGAACTTATAAATAATGCATCCATCATTTCTTTCAACGTTCGTTTTTTCATTAGATTGAGGTGAATATGGCAGTAGTTTGATGGATATTCCACTTTCCAAACATATTTCTGCACAATGAGATTTATACTCTTCATTCTTATCACTTCTTATATTTTTTCACACTGATTTTTAAACTTCGATATTACATTGTCTGGACATTTCTATTGCTTCATCCTTACCATTCAGCAAATAGACATAGTCATTTCTAATGCAATTCTCAATAAAAGTAACAAATAATATTTCCCACCATGAGATGTGTTAACACCCAAATTTTGACTCTCCTCGATAGTAATTATTGCCGAGCTTCTCGAGTTTAAACAATTTAAAGTAGTTAATTCTTAGATTTTGAAAATAATAAAATAATAATAATAAATAAATTTTAGCTTGCAAGTTATTTTAAATAAGATTTTGACATTTTGTTTTAGCTAGCGTTTTGTCTTATACAATTATTCGTATAATTTTTTAAATTTTATCGATACTCAAAATCGAAAAAATAATGATAGTAACATTTTGTTTTATATGAATACTTGGTTAATTATTCTAGCTTATTTTTGAATCTTTAGTTTATATCCAGATTAATTATTTTCTTTTGTTAACCTCGAGAAGCTCGTTGATCAATTATATTAATTCCTCTTATTTTAAATTCTGTTCTAATTAGCCATTACAAGTTGATTTGGGCTAAATGGGTAATATTCTAAAAACCAAATTTTGGGCCATCTATTAGTCGATTTTCAATCTTTCGGCCCTTTTTTTTCCTTTTTTTTTTTATCTTTGGAGGCCTCCTAGGAAATACCATGCAAGACAAATTCCCTTTAATTCCCAGCAACTTTGGGCTATTTCTTGATGACAACATTGACCCCAATCCCAAGCCCATTTCCTCTGATCAAGCACTTATACAACCCATTTTTTTTAGCCGACCCTCTCCAGAAATCCTTTGACCCGACCCATCCTTTCCCCTTTTTGCCAAACAGACGCATATAGCAATCCCCAAAGAGTGCTGCAACAAAAGGAAAGAAGAAGATTTGTGATTTCCAGCTCCTAGAAGGCGTGATGACGAAGACGAAGTCAATCCCAATAAATCGTGATTCCCTGCCGCGACTCAGCCCCAAGCGCGCGTGGGAAGAGAGTAGCAACGGCTTCTGCAAATTTCGTTGTTCGTCCCTGTTTCTCGTACGATACCCAGCAGCAGTATCACGCGAAGCGGTCCTTTGGGCTTGAGATCGAGCCACGTTGAACTAAGACGTTGATAATTTATCTGAGCCGTCCATCTTCTCCTCTCATCCAATTTCGTGAGGATTTGCTTGAGAATCCGTACGCGGAACCAGTTGGCTTTTGAGATTTTGAAATTGGTTTTTGGTTTTGAAATCTCAACTTTACCCTTTTTTGGTAGTTTTTTTTTCTCTTCGTAACCCTAATTTCTGGGTATAAAAAGCTCCCTCTCTATTCTAAAATGAGAGGGAGGAGAGTTAGAAAAGAGGCGACCTTTAGGGAGAAATTTTTGGAAAACAAAAGGGAGTTACTAGAGATTCTCGAGTTCTTAGATTTTAGCGGAGAAAATTGTTTGGGGTTTTGTTTTTTTGAAGTTGAATTCTCAGGAAAAGAAAGTACTTATAAAGTTCCAGCGAGATGGCCTAAGATACGGAAAAAAAAACAATTTTCAAAGAAAACGGAGTAAGAACTCTTCCTGTAGGTGTTGAGTTCGATATTTTGCTTAAGCCCTCAACTGCTGCTCGTGTTTGGGTTCTTTCAGTGGTCGTCCCCTGCCCGTTTGTCCCAAAACGCTGTCCGGAAAAAGGTAACCTCTAATTACAATTCATACCTTAGCGTACTGGCTTGTTTTGACTGACAAACTAATTAAATATTAGAAGATTAGGCTGTCTCGACTGCTTGCAGACTTCAAATCAGTAGCATAACTTTATTTTGTTCGTACAGTTCCTCAAGTTTTTTTAGCTCCTTTTCTCTTGTGTCAACGCGTTTAGTTCATTTCAGTTGATCGTATGCTGGTAGTTATGAATAAGAGTTGAAATTATTTGTTCTATCTTGTATTTAGTTTGGAATATGACATGAATATGTATGTGGACATCGAGGACTGGTCATCATCTGTCGTTGTTATTATTTTTGACTTTCCTAGCATCATTGTGCTTGAGTTCAAAGTGCTACATTAGTTTTAACATTTAATGCATAGCGTCATATTCTTCTTCCTTTCACCCCTAGTTAAATAAAGAAAGCAATGTATCGAGTTTTTTTAGTGTTGTGCCTTGCATGCATTACATGTTGTTTCGAACTTCCCCATTTGAATGATTGTCGGGTCTGTCTCGAAGTATAGGGTTCCTTCTCTATCTTTCATGCCTTAATGTGTCCTGATTTCTAGTCTCTTTTGCCAAGCTTGTTGTCTACTGTTCATTCTTTTCATTCCTTAAGTCGCTATTTTTTTTAGAATTCGTGTTCCATCTTTTATCTGGTCGTCGGGCATTGTCCAGCATAGGGTTTTTTTAATCAAGCGTAGTATAAGGATTCATATAGTATTAATATGCATCTTTCTTCAACACTGTTTCCCGCTTAAGTCCTCTATTAATAACCATCATTTTGATATGCCGGCAAGACTGAACTGCAAGTTTCGTTTGTTGCCATTATCCATGTTATATATTCCAGTTATTGCCTTATATGTTAATTAGCTTTCATGTTGTATTTAGAGAAATTAATGGAAGCAGAACTATGTTAGTACAAACCGAGGGTTGACCCTGAATTCTTGTTTATTTTTTTATCGTCGTCAGTTCGAAATGCCTAGAGAATGTGTTTGTGCATTCTAGTATACTTAACTTTAGTAAAGGGATCTATTTTCTTCTCCGTTTTGAGTTTGACAGGCATTTGACATAAGTTATTAATCCATTTGCTTGCTGGTTTTCTGGTTTATGTGGGTTAAGCAGTGATTCCCTTTTGATGCATTTGTTATTTTAGGATTAATTGATCATAGTTAAGCTATGATTTGGAAATAACATATATTCGAGTACTA
Source organism: Solanum pennellii (assembly GCF_001406875.1). Classification (NCBI taxonomy): domain Eukaryota; kingdom Viridiplantae; phylum Streptophyta; class Magnoliopsida; order Solanales; family Solanaceae; genus Solanum; species Solanum pennellii. The sequence continues at coordinate 57,046,174 of NC_028647.1, read as the reverse complement.
ACTTTTATTCTTATTTTTATTGTCGCATGTGAAATCTACCCCGAGGTTCATCGTGAACCCCCTACTCCTTCCTTCTGCGTCACTCAAGAGAGATTTTCAAAGCTCAATTCCTTTCCAGTCAAACTCATTAATTGACGTACAGGTCCCATGTTAAAAGGATTCGAACGGATCAAGAAGTTGAAGAAATCAGACAAAGGAGTCCAACTTTATTTTTCTCTTTTCAGAGCGTTGTATTTGTCTTTGGGCATAAGCCCTTGTTTTTTTTTCTTTCCCTGTAATTATTTTGTATCTATTATTGTTTAGTCTAGGACAGGTACGAAAGAAAGTCGAATGGGTCAAAAACCCGTAGCAGGTGGGTCAAAATACCGGTCCAGGCGAACAGAAACCGGTTTGGACCTAACTCTCTCTCTCTCTCTCTCTCTCTCTCGTTCACTTTCTCATTTACTTGCTTTATTTGCCGGTAGCTTTGACGGTCGAAAACTCCAAATCCCCATAGAACGCCCTAAACGTTTTGTCAACTTAAAATTAATTTCAAACCGATCTTAAAAGAGTGAATAAATTCGCGAACCATTTATAAAATCAATTACTTTGTTTCAAGCAAACTCTAAGCAATATTTCATTTCAAAAATAAATTAAATTTTAGCCAGATAAAGTTAGTTGTCGGATAGCCGTGATTAAGCGGAACGTCTTAGGTGCTTTCAAAACCTTCCTAAGACGTTAATAGGAATCCTCGAACCCCTTTTAAAATATTTTCAAATGATTTTATCTGTTTAAGTCTTTTGAAAATGATAGTTTTCTTAATTTTTCTTCAAAATTAAGTGGCGACTCTCCAAAAACCGAAAATTCTTTAAAACACATATTTTCCAATTTATGATAAAACAGAAATGGTGACTCCGCTGGGAAAATAGGATGATTCTAACCTTAAAACTAACGTATTTTGGCTATGTGAGTTAACTGTTTATCTGTTTATCTATTACTTTATTGAACTGTTGCATTCATGACATATCATAATTTCGTCAAACGACGATTGTTTCATTTCCACTAAAGGACGATTATGCGGGTTCGCAGTCGTTCATTAACCAAAATTTTCTCGGGACACCCTGACAAGTGTAGTTGGCTACTTGAGAGCCAACGATTGTTAACTGTCCCAGCCCAAGTAGTCCTCTTGGGTAACCCTTTCCACTCTAAATACAACCCACTCTTAGTTAAACTAAGATAGAGCGGAACCCAATCCTGAAAAATAGCGCATTGGCCTAAGATGACCCAACACCCAAAGAGTGTTGGGCCCATTAGAATGACCACCATGAGTCCAAAGAGCCCACGACTCGATAGGACGATCATATTTATGTGTTCTGAAGGATGTATTGCGTGTTTAAATGTTTGTTGTATCGTGGGGGGGGGTGGCAATTAACTAGTTGTATGTTTTTGTAGATGTCGAGTCAATTCCTCCATTTCAACATGGTCACCAAGACACCCGACATTCTTCATGTATGGTGGGATAACCTCAAAGATGGTCAAAAGAGATAAATCTCGATTCACTTGGGTCACTTACCTTCAATAATGGACTTCAAGGTATGACCCACGTTTATCGAGGTTATCACTCGATTCTGGGATCATGAGAAGATGGTTTTTCGATTTAGAGATGTCAAAATATCGCCTATGCTAGAGGAAATTAAGGATTGTCTGGACTCTATCGGGACATGTGGCAAAAGGAAAAAATGTCCAAATCATTACATCCTTCTTCCAGATAAGTCAACTAGTGAAGAATTGAAGAACATATTGTTGCTAGTAAACGCAAACTGGTTGGAGACCCACGATATACCACTAATGAGATTTTTCGAGAGATGGGGGCATGCCAGCTATTTCAGACTATTTCTGAATGAATTCCACAATTACAGTACCTGGAGGCAGACTCAGACTATCGCTTTCTCTACATGCATTCTAGGAACTATGGTATTCCCTAAAGATGAGGGAAAGGAAATCGACACCGGGCCGTGATGGTAGTGGACGCTATGTTTAGAGGAATTGGTATAAAACAAGAAGAAAAAAAGTACTGTAGTTTGGCCCCGGTCATTTTGTCCGACATTTATCGATATTTAAGTCTGTGTAACAATGGGTTCCCGTTTTTCCAAGGTTGCAACATTCTACTTCAATGGTGGTTGATTGAATATCTCTGTAAAAGGGACGACACCCAGCCACAGGAGTTGGCCAAAACCGAGCCAGATGAGTCCTCTTGATAATTATGAATTCTATCTAAGTGTTCGCAGATTTCCAATTCATACCACCAGGGATGCGTGGGCGAGGGTATTTTATGATCTGAGGGAAGGAGATATACAGTGGATGTTACCGAATTTTAAGTCCGAGAGGATAGCAGCACAAGGGGCCAAACTTCCATTTTTAGTCCTTCATGGCATCAGAGCATTGCGGCCTTACAACCCGACAAGAGTGATGCGAAAATTTGGTAGAACACAAGTCATACCCGCCCAAGGAGATGCTAGCTTTTTTGTCGTCGAGAACGGCAAAATACCTTTCGCCAAGATCATCCTCCAAGAATGGGCCGGACGTGTCAACATAAAGTGGGATATGACCGAGAACAGATATGAAGCGGGGTATGTCGACGAATATAAGACATGGTTGTAGAATGATCTGCATGGTATAGTGGATTCGATACCACGCACAGGTTGAGAAATTTAAGACGTACAGACAAGGCTTCATATCCATGCAAACCATTTTCAACAAGAGTGGGACCGAAGGGAGCAAGAATTTCAGCAGAAGGAGCAAGAATTTCAAAAGAGAGAACAAGAATTTCAACAAAGGGAGCGAGAGTACCAATTCCGAGAGTTAGAAAGTCAGAGGGTTTTAGCTGAGATGTCACAAGAGCTAGCCGATACAAGGGCTTCTCTGATGCGTTTGGACACGATTCTGGATGAGCAGATGAACACTTTACGAGCTGTACCAACATCTTCCAAAGTTGTGTTTGCTGAGCCGTACGTGTTCACCAGCAAGTGCATCATCCGCGAAGAAGTAGAGAAGGCCAGAAGAGGAGCTGAGCCATCAACCTTTTAACTCCCCTGCGTGGGATTATTTTCTATCTGTATTCGCATCACATCCCCCTCCCTAAATGTATCCCGTTTATTAAAATTATGTAATGAACGCTATGATATTTGATGAAGTTTATTTTTGGGATACAACTATTTGTTTAAATGACGCAATACATCCTTCAGATCGCTAGGACTACCCTTGGCACAAAGGGTCACATGCATGATTAGGACGCGATATATGTGTGTTTAATTGCTTATGTGTTATGTTGCTATGAATGAGGATATCAAAACCCATTCCTATCCAGAAATTTCCAAAGAATATACAGAAGCCACTATTACAAAATGTCCGACCGAAATTTCCAAGTCTTATGTTTCTCACTCAAAAGACCTCCTCCTATACCACAAATCCTAAAACATTACTTTATCGTCTCAGGAAAGGCAAAATCACTGCTATGGACAAAGGTAAGAACATCCAGATGGAGCTCACTGAAGTAGAACTACAAAGAAATATTGAACGGATCACTCGGGAAATTCAAGAAGCCAAGGAGGAGGGACTTAGGGTCGACATGGCCACCGCAATCTACAATGCTGCAACCGTGACGTTGGATGAGGATCTGGCATCACAGATGAAAAGAAAGAAGGATGTTAAGATGGAGACAGAGGATTTGCGAGAAAAGTTGGACATGCTTCGATTGAAAGTGCAAGAAAGAGAAGCTAGAGAAGAGAGGATAGAATCGGAGACAGCTACTCTGTTAGCTAAAAGCATGTCACTCGATCAGGAGCTGACAGTGGAAATGGAAGGATTCGACTCCATGAGAGAAAGGATGGCTGCATTAAGCAAAAAAAACAAAGCTTTCCATAGCAACGAGATTGATAAACTTCGGAAAATGGGCAAAAAATACCCCGTCTATGAGCAAGAAGCCAATATTGGTCCCGGCAGCGCATCACTCTGAAGCGACTGAGGAAGACGACGACGAGGAAATCGTCTACAAGCCTCCATTCCTAGGTCGTCTGAAAGGAGGAGACTAATGTTGCAACAAGAAAGGAAATGTCTAACGTGTCGTTATCATTTTATCTTTCAAGAGTTCTACTGTTGCCTTTTAATTTCCTGTAATCGTAATCGTAATGTTTTACCTTGTACTCGAACTACGTTGGGCCTGAATTCTCCTTGTGAGATACGTAGGCAGCCTCTCCAGGCCCGACCCTATTTTTTAAAATTTTCATTCTCTCCCTCATGTTACGAGAAGATACGAAAACCAGAGCGGACGTCAAAGAGCAACCGCAAGAAGACCATAGCTTAACATAATTTAGCCTTTCTGAGACAATGTCCAAAATAGAAACAAGTAAACTCCTGCTTGTTAAAAAAAATGTGTTCCGTCCTTACTCATGGGTGAAGATATACTCAAACAAAGTAACTTGTGTGTTTATCTGCTCTCTGTGTGATATTATGAATTTTGTATTCTGAATCTGCACTGACAAATCTGCCTTTGAGTTGTTTTCCTTCTCAGGTACTTAGAAACTGATCTGTGTCGATCTAAAGCTGGCAGATCATCCTTATTTCACCAGATCAAAAGGTCCCGCAGATTCCTTCCCTAAACAAAGCTCAGACAGAGGAAGGGCAGTTATGGGGGATAATAATGAATAAGTGAGTCTTACTGATGTTGTGGTGGCTCAACCCAGGATTTGCTGCTAACGCCGCTGATGGGAGGCCTCCAATCTACTTCCCTTCCTCAAATATGGATCCACCTCAGAATCATCCATCTACACCTGTTCAGAATCCGTCGCTTATAGATCTGACTACCCAAAATTCCCAATATGCTTTTGCATCCTACCAAACTCCATCTCCTCTTCAAAACAACCAACTTCAAATACCGCCCCATCCTCAAAATACTCACCATCAAACCGCTTCACCGCCACAAAATCAAAACCAAAACCAGAACCAAAATGCTTTCAATCCCCAAACACCTCATCACCATTTAAATCAGAAGACCAATCCTCAGGCCTACCCACAGAATTACCAAACCGCCCAAAACGCTCAAAGTCCCTCTGTAGCTCCACCCCTACCAAAGAGAGCCACTTTTCAAGTTCCCCTCCCTGCCGAGCACGATGTCCATGGTTCTGAGTTTGACCATTACGAGGAACAAGAAAAGGAATGGAGGACAAAGGAAGATGTAAGGGTCGATATAAAAGAGGAAATCAAGAAGTCCATGAAGGAGCTATAATGCATCCCCTACATCGCTGGACTTAGTTACGAGGACTTGTGTATCCACCCAGAAATGGACCTTCCAGAAGGGTTCAAGATTCCGAAGTTTGACACCTTCGGAGGAGTGGGCAACCCTATGGCTCATTTGAGAGCCTATTGTGACCTGCTCGTAGGAGTTGGAAGGGACGAAGCTTTATTGATGCGGCTCTTCAGTTGGAGCCTGTGTGGAGAAGCTCTCGAATGGTTTACCTCGCACGAAACCTTACAATGGCCCAACTGGAATGCATTGGCCAAAGACTTCATCGATCGATTCGCTTACAACGTAGAAATAGTTCCCCATCGATATCCTCTGGAGAAGATGAAGCAAAAGTCAACCGAAAGCTATAGGGAGTTCGCCTATAGGTGGAGAAAAGAAGCAGAAAGGGTGAGGCCACCCATGACTGAGAAAGAAATCATTGAAGTTTTCGTGCGCGTGCAAGAGCCGGAATATTATGATAGAATCATGTTGCTCGTTAGAGCAAAGTTTTCCGAGATAGTCAAGATTGGTGAGACTATCGAAGACGGTTTAAAATCAGGAAAGATAGCCCGTGTAGCCGCATCACCTGGGTTTTCAGGTTTGTTAAGAAAGAAAAGAGAAGAAGTTGCTGCTATTTCATATGGGGGAAGGAAAACCCCCAGAAGTTCATCATATTCCCAAGGTCATTCCCGGCCTTCCCCAAAGTCCTACCAATCTTGTTACACGCAATCTAGTCATCCCAACAATCAGAATGCTACCTCCATTTATCCAAACGTCCAAGCTGCCGTATACCAAAGTCCACCCCCAAATTTCCAAAATCTTTCTCCCATTTACCCAAATTACCCTCAACCATACCAAATTCCATCTCCCTATCAGGGTATTGCTCCCAACTGTGCTAACGTACAATCGAGCTACCGAGCACCCCCTCCTATTTATCAAGTCCAAGATCCACTATACCAAAATCCTCCTCCGAATTACCAAGATCCATCGCCAAATTACCAAACAAATCCATATCCTAGAAGCCAAGTCCCTCGTCCAAATACCAGAAATTATCAACAGCTACCTCCTCCTCAACAAGGCAATTATGACCCTCCCCGACCCAGATTTGAGAAGAGGCCTTCAAGTAACTTTACTGCACTCGCGGAAAGCAGGACCAAACTGTATGAGAGACTAGTTGCGGCTAGATACATCCACCCTGTGGGGCCCAAACCCGTGGATGTCACTTCAAAATTCTACAAACCCGATCAGAGATGTGCTTATCATTTCAACAACGTTGGGCACGATACTGAAGATTGTATCAACCTCAATCACAAAATTCAGGATCTGATTGATCAAGAGGTAGTCTCTCTCCAACCGGCGGCACCAAATGTCAACACAAACCTGTTGCCGAATCATGGAGGCAGCAATATCAATATGATCGAGACAGATAAAGACTGGTGTGGAACAAAGATGATTACTCCCATCGTTCACGATGATTTGGAAAGAGCTGTCGCTTCTTTAAGCGTCAAAGAAAAGAGAGAGTTTGTTATTTTTACACCTGCAAAGGCTGTTGCCTCGGTGTCATCAGAAACTCTCGTCAAGCCTAAGTTTGTTATTGAAACAGTTGCTGCTCAAGGCATGACCAGGTCTGGAAGGTGTTACACTCCTAACGAGCTTGCTCTCGAAGGACGGAAGAAGGATCAGGCCAAAAGGCCGATAAGCGAAGGAGAGGCGGAGGAATTCTGGAGAAGGATGCAACCAAAAGATTATTCCATCGTCAAGCATTTAGAGAAGACTCCAGCTCAGATATCCGTATGGGCCTTGCTGATGAGCTCTCAATCCCACAGGCAGGCCTTAATGAAAGCTCTCGATGATACGTACGTACCCGCAGGTACAAGAAGTAATAACGTGGCCGCCATGATTCATCAGGTTCTTCGAGGGCACCGAATCAGTTTTTGTGACGATGAGCTGCCTACTGAGGGGAGGTCTCACAACAAGGCATTACACATCACTGTGATATGCCGTGAAAAGGTTGTCAACCGCGTTTTAGTAGATGATGGATCTGGTCTGAATATCTGCCCGTTGTCGATATTGAGGCAGCTAAGGTTTTACCTTGGGAAACTAGAGCAAAACGAGGTCAACGTGAGAGCCTTTGATGGGGTTTAGAGAGACACACTGGGAGCAATGAATTTGACCATTCAAATGGGCCCCGCAGAATTCAGCGCGCAATTTTAAGTATAAGATATAGAAGTACCAGTTACAACCTTCTTCTGGGAAGGCCGTTCATCCATATGGCTAGAGTTGTCCCCTCTACTCTCCACCACATGATGAAGCTCGTATGGCAAAACGAAGAGCTGGTTATCCATGGCGAGGGGAGTCACCTTGGCAGACAGGTTCCGATCATTGATGAGATACCGCGAGGTACGTATTTTTACACAGTGGAGCTGGTGAATGCCGCCGGCAAACCCGCAGACCCCCATGCCTGCCGTGTACAAGATGATAGACACTGTGATGCTGCAGAATGGTTTTAAGCCAGGGTTCGGATTGGGAAGAGATTCCCAAGGAATTATTGAGCCTGTTCCGGTCCTCGTTAAGGGATCCAGATATGGTCTGGGGTACATCCCCACAGATGATGATATGAAGGTGAAGAAGAAAAATGATCAAGCTTTGACTAAGACGATCCCGCATCTGTATCAATCCTTTCCAATCCGAGAGTATGCCGAGCGTGAAGACCTTAGGGAAGGAATCAGTTACCTCTTTGAGGAGATCAATGCTGTTGTCGAGGAAGAGGTCGAGCTAGCTGGTATCCGCGATGTTGAGCCAGGGGAGGTGCTGGGAACTGGACCTCCACGCCGATCCTTATACCCCGAACTCTTCGGTAGAAAGGCGTTATTTCATGCATATTAAAATTGGTGGTAGTCCGGAAGAGGCCCGAGACCCACCATTTTTGCATTTTCTTAACTGTTCGAATTTTTGAATTTTCATTGTAATGTTCAAAAAGGAAACATGGCTCCATGACATGGCCAATGTTTGCATTGTTTTTAAATGAAAGCCTCTTTGTTTTTAACTTTGTTTATTTAGTTGTTTGTTATACCTTACTTTCCTAATTTTGTTTGTTTATGATTTCAGTAACATAAGTTACAGACTTGGCAATGTCATGTTATGTCACGAGCTAAATGAACAAAATGAGGCAGGTGACGACGAGGTTGACGATTATGAAGAAGAAAGTGAGGAACCAGATTATGTCGCTGAGGAATTTTGGCAGTTCGAGAATCAGCATAAACCAAAACTAGAGGAGACGTAAACGGTGAATTTGGGAGATCCGGAATGTGTTAAAGAGGTTAAGATCAGCATCCACCTAAATGAAGCTCAGAAAGAGGGCCTAGTTCATTTGCTTGCTGAATATATTGATGTGTTCATTTGGGAAGTCGGTGACATGCAAGGGTTGAGTACCAATGTCGTATCTCATAAGCTGCCGATTAACCCGGGGTTTAGTTCGGTGAAGCAAAAAACTCGAAAATTCAAGCTTGAACTAAGTTTGAATATTAAGGAAGAGATCACCAAGCAAATAGAGTCCCGATTGGTGGAAGTGACACAATATCCAACTTGGCTGGCCAATGTTGTTTCGGTCGCCAAGAAAGACGGGAAAATCAGGATTTGTGTTGACTATAGAGATCTCAACAAAGCTAGCCCGAAGGATAATTTTCCGTTGCCGAATATTCATATTTTGATTGACAACTGTGCCAAGCATGAGATGCAGTGGTTTGTGGACTATTACGCTGGCTATCACCAAATTCTGATGGATGAGGAAGACGCGAAAAATACGACTTTCATTACACCTTGGGGTGTATATCACTATGGGGTTATGCCGTTCGGCCTCAAGAATGCGGGTGCCACCTACATGAGAGCTATGACGACAATTTTTCATGACATGATTCATAAGGAGATTGAAGTGTACGTGGATGATGTCATAATCAAGTCCCGCGAGAGTCCAGACCACTTGACACATCTAAGGAAATTCTTTGATTGTATGTGTCTTTTCAACTTGAAGCTGAATCCCGCCAAATGCGCTTTTGGAGTTCCAGCCGGAAAATTGTTTGGATTTATAGTCAGCAGAAGGGGTATTGAGCTCGACCCTTCTAAGATCAAACCAATTTAAGAGTTACCTCCGCTGAAGACGAGAAAAGAGGTGATGAGTTTCTTAGGGAGGTTAAACTACATCAGTCAATTCATAGCTCAATCAACCGTGGTGTGTGAGCCTATTTTCAAGCTACTGAAGAAAGACGCCCCGACAAAGTGGACTGAAGAGTGTCAGACTGCTTTTGATGCTATCAAGAACTATTTATCCAATCCACCGGTATTGGTTCCTCCGCGAGAGGGAAGTCCTTTGTTGCTGTACCTGTCGGTCTCAGATAGTGCATTCGGATGTGTACTTGGTCAACACGAAGAGACAGTAAAGAAGGAAAGGGCTATCTATTATATAAGCAAGAAGTTCACTCCATACGAGTCTCGTTACACTTTGTTGGAGAGAACGTGTTGTGCGTTGACATGGATAGCCCAGAAGCTGAGACATAATTTGTCTTCCTATACTACATACCTCTTTTCCAGAATGGATCCACTAAAGTATATCTTCCAAAAGGCGATGCCGACCGGAAAGTTAACTAAGTGGCAAATGCTGTTGAGCGAATTTGACATTGTGTATGTGACTCAGAAAGCGATAAAGGCACAGGCTTTGGCTGATCATCTTGCTGAAAATCCCATTGATGAAGAGTATGAACCACTTAAGACTTATTTTCGATGAAGAAGTGTCATTCGTGGTTGAGGATATTTCTGAAGCATATCCAGGTTGGAAATTATTCTTTGATGGAGCGGCAAATCATCAAGGCAGGGGTATTGGAGCAGTCTTAGTGTCAGAATCCGGTCAGCACTATCCCATGGCGGCTAAGTTTCGATTTAATTGCACGAACAACATGGCCGAATACGAAGCTTGTATTCTTGGTTTGAAGATGGCTATCGACATGAATGTCTACGAGTTGTTGGTTATTGGAGACTCATATCTTTTGATTCATCAAGTTCAAGGAGAATGGGTTGTGAAGAACCCGAAGATTGTACCTTATGTACAGTATGTACAGAAGTTGTGCAAGAGATTTCGTAAGATCGAGTTCAGACATACTCCCAAAATACAGAATAAATTGGCCGATGCTCTTGCCACCATCGCTTCGATGATTAAACATCCGAATACGGATTATATTGAAGCAAAACCAGACGGTTTGCCTTGGTATTTTGATATAAAGAAGTATTTGGAGTCTGGAACTTATCCTGAAGATGTTACGGCAAACCAAAAGAAGTCGATACGCCGTGTGGCTCTCAATTTCTTTCTAAGTGGAGAAGTCCTTTATAGGAGGACTCCAGATTTGGGTCTTCTAAGATGTGTTGATGTTGTTGAAGCTGTGAAGCTTATTGAATAGATACATGCCGGAGTCTGTGGTACGCATATGAACGGGCTCACTTTGGCAAGAAAGATCCTACGAGCCGGGTATTTCTGGATGACTATGGAGAATGATTGTTGCAAATTTGTGAAAAAGTGCAACAAATGTCAAGTGCACGGTGATTTGATCAGAGTGCCACCTCACGAACTTAATGCTATGAGTTCACCTTGGACATTCGTAGCTTGGGGAATGGATGTCATCGGTCCGATAGAGCCAGCCGCTTCTAATGGACACAGATTCATTTTTGGTTTCCATTGATTATTTCACTAAGTGGGTGGAAGCAGCTTCTTACAAGTCGGTGACCAAGAAAGTGGTGGATGATTTTGTTCGCAATAATCTGATATGCAGATTTGGAGTGCCAGAATCCATCATTACTGATAATGGTGCAAATCTCAATAGTCACTTGATGAGAGAGATATGTGAGCAATTTAAGATTACTCATCGAAATTCAACTGCTTATCGTCCCCAAATGAACGGAGCTGTAGAGGCCGCCAATAAGAATATCAAAAAGATTTTGAGGAAAATGATTGACAAGCATCGAGGTTGGCATGAGATGTTACCATATGCTTTATTGGGATACCGCACGACTGTCAGAACGTCAATTGGAGCCACTCCATATTTGCTAGTATATGGAACAGAAGCAATCATACCTGCTGAAGTCGAGATACCGTCTATAAGAATAATCCAAGAAGCTGAGTTAAGTAACGCTGAATGGGTCAGCAAGCGGATTGATCAACTAACTTTGATTGATGAGAAGAGAATGGTTGCCGTTTGTCATGGTCAGTTTTATCGACAGAGAATGATTCGTGCTTTTCACAAGAAAGTGAGAGCCAGAATTTTTGAAGTTGGTCAATTGGTTTTTAAGCGTATTTTTCCTCATCAAGAAGAGTACAAAGGAAAGTTCGCACCAAACTGGCAAGGTCCTTACATGGTTCGTAAAGTATTATCTGGAGGTGCTTTGGTCCTGTCGGAGATGGATGGCACCGTATGGCCTAAACCTATCAACTCGGATGCTGTCAAGAGATACTACGTGTGAAGCTGTGGTTTGCATTTCTGTTATTTACTTGTAATCATTCTATTTGCTTGTATTTGTTTTGCTATAATTTTTATCCCTTTGTAATGAACTACGTCTGACCTGAATTCTCAACAATGAGATACGTAGGCAGCCTATGTCGGCTTCGGTCACCCCATTTACCCCTCTAATGTTTCCTTGTATTTGAACTACGTTCGACCTAAATTCTCAAGAATGAGATACGTAGGCGGCCTATGTCGGCCTCGGTCGGTTTCTTTGTAATTTTTCTTATTTCGTTACTTTTGAGGGGGGAACTATGTTTGACCTGATTCCTGCCTCAACGGGATACGTAGGCGCTACAAGGGTTCAGTCATATTTCCCGTAAGATTTCTATTCCTCTTTACAATAGAAACTGGGACAGAATTTTTGAGAGGGACTCAAAAATTCTCGAGAAGAAGATTCTTCCTCAGCAAGTCAATACTGAAGGTGTTTCGAGATTTGCAAGTGGGACAGAAATTTTGAGGATGACCTCAAAATTTCAGCACAGATTTATCTGCAAGTCCGGAGCGAATCTGAAAACTCCCCAACGAATGATCAGATAGCCCTTCAAGCATCAGACTCGAAGAAGTTTGTTAAGCCTGATATGACATGACTTGGCAGAGACCTTTTTTAGATACTATTTCTCGAAAATTTATTTCTCCTAAATTTTCCTTTCTATGTTTCATTTGTTTTGACATAAAATATTTTGTCTCATCTATCAAGAGTCGGATGATCGGGAAATCAACCGGAAATAGCGGGACAAGAAGCAGACAACTGAAGAAATCGACACAGATTAGTTCGTCTTTAAAACTAACAATTTTTCTGTGGACGCATGTTAATAACTTTGCTCTGAAATCAACAAATTCTTCCGGTGGATGAATATGGAGAAGTCAAAGGAGGATAAAACTAACCCAAAATCAATAGTTTTCCTAGAAGCAGGAAGCATTTTATATCGCTTATGTCGGAGACTTGGGAATATGAATTGTTTATTTCAATCAATTTCCAACAACATGAAATTTATAAAGAACGTCCAGCTAGATTCGAAGGAGAATATCAAGCGAAAATCTCAAGGAAAAGTTTATGGTTTCCATAAAGGACGTCATTTGCATCATAATGTTGGATATGATACTACCCATTACCCGAAGGGGTCAGTTATTTTATTATCGATCAAGACGATATACTATCTGGAAGTCGTTTTACAGTTATCATCGTTGGAGGCCATATGATTATTCATTCATCGCAGAAGATCATGCATCGCGAGTCGATATTCAATAATCGTGAGTCAATATCCATGCATCGCAGAAGATCATGCATCGCGAGTCAATGTCCATACATCACGGAAATCATGCATCGCGAGTCAATATTATGCATCGCAGAAGATCATGCATCACGAGTTAATATCCAAGCATCGCGAGAAGATTTCATACCTCGCAGAAATTATGCATCACGAGAAGATTCCATGCCTCGTCGAAATTTATGCATCGCGGGAAGATTTCATACCTCGCATAAATTTATACATCGCGAGAAGATTTTATACCTCATAGAAATTTACGAGAAGATTTCATACCTCGCAGAAGTTTATGCATCGTGAGAAGATTTCATACCTCGCAGAAAGTTACGCATCGCGGGAAGATATTCATGCCCCGCTAGAAGGCATGCACTACCAAAAAAGGGAAATCGTGCATCCCAAATAAAATATTTTTCCATCGGCATCAACTGCATTTTTTTAGTTTGATAAAAGTAAACAGCAAGAAGAGAATCGAAAACACATCAAGAGAAATGCTAGCACACTGCATCAACTTTCCTTTATGTTGACATCGGATGAAGAATACATTGAAGATTATATTGCAAACACAAGACATAAGCTTTATTTGCTTTACGTTAGACCAATTGAGTCGGCGTCAAATGTCGAGGAGAACGATTAAGTGTCGACGCGGTAAAAGACACTGTCTCCCATTTAATTGCATTTTTATGCTGACGAGTTTTATCTCAGTCTCTGTCGAGAGCATCCAAAAGGATGAATTCTCCAAAACATACCACAGGTGCGGACGACATCAAAAGGGATGCAGCACAACGTGGAACTTTTTCTTAGCAGCGAATTGGGACACAGTCAAAAGAGGAATGTCAAACTCTTATGACGCGAGCAGTGGAACGACTGCCACCACAATCAAACCACACCCCTATCAGAAGGCACGTGGGTTTTCCTTTGAGTGTCGTCTGTTGCGGTCTCGCATCTCAAAATTTTGATCTACCGGAAGAAAGTTTCCAATCTAAGTGACAACGCGCCAAGAGTTTGGAAATTATATCCGTATAAGCTCTTACCTATGGATGTGAGCTCACCACATTCATGGCTAAGAGGTTACGAGCCTCCTTTTCATACTCGACCTATTTGTCACTCTTTCAGAATCAAAGGTTATCTAGCATAATGGATTTCCTTTTCAATCGATCGAGTCGAACTACAAACAGCCTGATTCCTGAAGTTTAAGGATATGTAGGCGGACTCAATGTTAAAACTCGGCTGTATTCCAACATTCGCTCTTAAATCTTATTCTCAAGCATTTCGGTGCCTTCGTAATTCGGTATCAGAATGAGTTTTGAATTTTTTTTCAAAATCGTGCATTAAATCAAGCATATTGAACTACAAGTGGCCTGAGTTCTCGTGTAGCCTGAGATATGTAGGAAACCCATATCTGGGGTTCGGCCATAATTCCTTAAGTCTGTACAAGGACTTTTGCTAGATATGAGGGCGTGGTAAGTCAAAATTGGCTTGGTCAATATCATTTTCCTTGAATCTCTTGCATCCATCCAAGTAAAATGAGGGACAGTTGTTGACACCCAAATTTTGACTCTCTTCGATAGTAATTATTGCCGAGCTTGTCGAGTTTAAACAATTTGAAGTAGTTAATTCTTAGATTTCGAAAACAATAAAATAATAATAATAATGATAATAAATAAATTTTAGCTTGCAAGTTATTTTAAATAAGATTTTGACGTTTTGTTTTAGATAGCGTTTTGTCTTATACAATTATTCGTATAATTGTTTAAATTTTATCGATACTCAAAATCGAAAAAAAAATGATAGTAACATTTTGTTTTACATGAATACTTGGTTAATTATTCTAGCTTATTTTTGAATATTTAGTTTATATCCGGATTAATTATTTTCTTTTGTTAACCTCGAGAAGCTCGTTGATCAATTATATTAATTCCTCTTATTTTAAATTCTGTTCTAATTAGCCATTACAAGTTGATTTGGGCTAAATGGGTAATATTCTAAAAACCAAATTTTGGGCCATCTATTAGTCGATTTTCAATCTTCCGGCCCATTTTTTTTCCTTTTTTTTTTTTTTAATCTTCGGACGCCCCCTAGGAAATACCATGCAAGACAAATTCCCTTTAATTCCCAGCAACTTTGGGCTATTTCTTGAGGACAACATGCCCCAAGTGTTCACATCACAAACATTGACTCAAGCAAGTAAGAACAAATAAAAACATTGAGTTCAAAAAGTTCTTCGCGAGGTAGCTTTTTCCACGCTAATATTTTGTTTCCTATTTCTTACAATTTTATGTGATACAAACATTGTTTAGATTGTCAAATGTCCTTTTCAGAAGGACATTTCCATAACTTTCAATATGATTGTTATAGAACTACCCATGAACAAAGTTTCATCGGGTTCAATAAAGACAATATAGTCCAAATGTTATTTTCACAAAAACATAACAAATGACTATTCACCAATATTGATGTCTATGCAAATACTTTTATTATAATAGACATATCTTTTCATGAAAAACCACAACATTTTAAGTGATAATTTTTTTTTCCATAAAAGAAAACAATTATTTTGAACAAGTATATATATAATTTGGATGTTTCATACTAGTCACACTATATACTAGTAATAGAGAAACTCAACAACCACAATAACAAATATACTCCAAGAATTTTGTGGGTATAACATAATACAAAAGTATCATTGAATTTTATATCTTTTGCTCCAAATTTAAATTAGACACCAAGTCTAATCATAAGCAAATAACCCCCACATTTCAAATGTGATCTCAAAATATTTTTCAAGTATTTGAAAATAATTTTTCCACATATTTTAATGTTGGAAACATTATTCTATGAAAGAATTATAGTGCTGCAACTCTCTTTGACAATGTTTACACAATGTCAAAGTTCATTCCATAGAGACACAAAATCACAAATTCTAAGTCACTGGTACTTTCCCTCTATCATAAATAGACATACCACTTAGTATTTTAAATACTAACAATAAGGACAAAAAAAATTGTACAATTTATTTCTATATTACATTGAAGTTTATAGAAAATAAAAAGTACAACACTTACTTATTATGTGAAGTTTTCATATTCTTCAAACCAATTGCATAGTCCAATTTATACAGAGTTTAAAACCACAAAAGTTTTTAGTCTACAAAAATCAGACACAGTAACATTTTTCATGGAGTACAAAACTACAAAAGTTTTTTTTTCCTCCAAAGAAAACAACACATATTCTTTATCACATAGAAATGTTTTTCTTATCAGATAGTCTTCCAACTATAACATTTTGACATACTATTTTATGGAACAAAAATATGCATCTCTCATTTTTGCAAACTAAAGAATTTTAAAAGCAACAATATTTGCGAAGTAAAATTCATTCCACAACATATGGTTTGCAGATCTTTTTTCAAAGATACACATAATTAAAAAAAAACAAAGATGATAACTCTTAGAAACTATTTTCCTCCTTAGATAATTTAATAAGAAGGTTACCTGGTAATCTTTAAACGGAATACCATAAAAATTTTCTGTTAGATTCTCACTTCGACCTTACTAAACAAAACAACGAATTATGGAGAAGTAATGCATTTATCTTCTACTTCCGTGATCAGATTCTCTCAATCAGTAGAATACAAAAAATACTAACAGTATATTAATTTCCTTAAGATTGTTGACCATCTTGTATTACAAACATACTTAGAACAAAACTTTGAACATCTTTGTAAGATAACAAAGTTTAAGAACATTTTCACAACTAGAAAATTAAAACTAGCAGCGAAACTAGAATCAGAAACAAATTTTAAAAAATATACGAAATATTTTTCTTAAAGAAGAATTGTTGTTAATATGTGTCTAAAGAATCTTACTGATTCAATAAACTTTGCAGAAACACGAAGTTATCAAGTTTAATGAACCAGTGAAGAACAAAAGAATAGAAGAACTGAAACTAATTCACAAATCTAAAATTTGTAAAACACGTACCAGAATCTGGAAAAATTTTAATAGGAAAAAGATCAAGTCCATTGAACTCACAGTGTCCCCTTAGGGAAATTATTCCCCTCTAGTATCCGAGGTCTGATTTGGAAAATATGACCTCCCAGGGTAAAATGATCTCAATCACCAGAGTATAGATACCAAAAGCTCCGGTGTCAGCGAACCACTCAACGACAGTAAAGTACACTTAGAATACTAGATTTAGTAGTTGAAGAAGAAGTCCATGAATTCCATATTAAAATGAGAGGAAATCCCTCAATTTGTAGAAAACAAAGGGTAGTGCGAAAAGGTTCTTATTGTGCCTTACCGGAAAGGTTCTGATTGTGCCTTACCGAAAAGGTCACAAACCTTTGGAAAAGTCACAATCTTTCAGAAAGGTCGTCACCTTTCATAAAAGTCACAACTTTCCATAAAAGTCACAACTTTTCATAAAAGTCGCAACTTTTCATAAAAGTCGCAACTCTTCATAAAAGTCGTAGCTCTTCATTTCCATTCACACCTTTTTAAAATCCAACACTTTGTAAACGCTTCCATGCCTGATGCAAAATTGCATCAAACTTCTCTGTTGCGTTAAAGATGTCCATGTAGAATGCCTTTCTATCTAACATGGATATCGAAAACCAACCATCACCATTCCGTCTTTCAACATCTCCAACTCTCCTTTCATTACACATAAATAGAACACCACTGAAAACACGTAGCAGTACTAGTGCTCCAATAATAGGAAGTACAGTGATTCGGATAAGCTTACGTCCCTTCGCCATCGAGTGCTTCTTCACCACAGAAGACGCCTTTCACAGGCCTTTTTAAGTCTAAAACCTCAAGTGACTTCATTTTCCCTATTTCAACAGAATGAGACTATTTAAATGGTTGTCAAAGATGAAGAGGGTCTCAACCTTTGACAGTGAGCCCGTTTGAGGTGGGATTTTGCTTGAAATCTTGTTGATCGACAAGTCAAGATAGACGATATTACTGAGGTTTCCTACTGTAGGGGGGATGATACCTTAGTCAAAAATACAGAAACAAAAAAGATGAAATAAACAGAATGCAAGTAATCCGAGTCCACAAAACATAAAAAGATGAAATAAATAGAATGCAAGTAATCTGAGTCCACATAAACCATTGTGTTTCCTTAAGAAATTTAATCCCCTCACTGTACCCGAGGTTGCAGATTAATATTCTCCCAAGATAATGTAGGAAGATTAGAAGAAACAGTAAAGGCAAAATAAGGGAAATTTTCCGAGTGAATTTTATTGAACAAGAAGCAACTATTTTTATTATAATACAAAATGGCAGAAACGTAAAATAATCTAAGAGGCTAACAAACTCTTAACAAATTTTGCACATCTATACAAATTCTAGAAGAAGCATCTAAGAAGAGAATCTTATGCTATGTATAAAAGATGATGAAATGTAATGGGTTATGAGTGAATGAGCTTTCTTGATTGATAATTTTGATCTGAATGTTGGGTCTTGAACATTGGGTCGAATTTCACTTAAGAAACAAATATTGCGACCTGGCCTGATTTTCATCAACATTCCAGACCTAACTTGCCCCGAAGTTTATGACGTGAGGGGCCAAACAAAGGTTTGGTGAGAAGATCTAAAAGATGAGATGGAGCGGGCTCTTAGCTAAGTGTATGGCGACCTGGGCTTGATTTTAACAAAAATGGGGAGAGTTGGAGGAACTCTGAAATTGAAGGAGACGACTGATCCAGGTTAACTCAACCACTACGCTCCACATTGAATGATACTCAGCTTCGCCAGATGGTAACGAAACATATGTCTGTGTCTTTGATTTCAAGAGATGGGTGAACCACCAAAAATGAAATATAAAAAAATAACAGAGTTATTCAACACTTAACCAAGAGTGACGGGGAGAAGAACAACCTGCAAAATTGAGCCATTGCAACTGCATCAAATGGAACGACTGAATCGATAAGAAGACCATTTAAAAATGATAACAAGAACTAAAGTAATAGTGCTTGAACTGGTGAAGAGAATATTGAATGTCATATCACTTTTCCTCAAGAAGCTGTCATAACTTGATAATTGAGCCCCTGCAACACAAGACGTAAGGACAAAACCGGCGTAGAACATTGGAGGCAGCCCAAATGCCTATGCTAACAACAAAGCAAAAACTGGCTTCAACACATACTGAGCAACGAATCCAACAGAAAGTCTAATACCGATTGATAATATGATTCCTCCAAGTGCAGGATCATACAATTCTTTAGACACCCATGTGAAAGTTGAAGGGTAAGAAAGAGCAGCATGAGACTTCAAGGAGCCTTGACACAAGAGATGTCATTTGAATGAGAAGAGACTAAGCTCTAGAGAGAGGTGGTAGAAAAGGAAGAAACATTGATGAGGTTGCGAAAAAATATAGGTGAATGTACTGGAACTGAAGGAGGAACAGGTTGATGAACCAAGTCCATGGATGAACTAGGAAAATCCACAACAGCAAGTTGGGATTGAGGGAAGAGAAGGTGAAATGGAACATGTTCCGATGTCTAGGATATTGAGGTGATGTAATATCATCACAAGGATATTCACATACCTGAAGAGAGAGAAAAGAGGAAAATATAGAAGGACAAAACAAAATGGATTTTAAGGGAAAAATAGATTCATGAAGATGAACATCCCTTGACAAAAAAAAATCATTCTAGAATCCAAGATAAAAGTTTATACCCATTTTGTCAGGGAAATACCCCAAGAAAACACAAGGGACAACTGTAGGTGAAATCTTGGATCGATTTTGATTTAGAGTGGATGCATAACAAAGGCACCCAAAGTCCTTAAGAAAACTAAAAAAAATAAAAATGAAGAAATCTGAAAATCAAACAATGAAAAAAATAGTAGAAAATTGATACAAACTCATCACACTCTCTACTCTTCAAAAACTTCAGATCTTGAGTGCAGATCTGACGAGAAAAACGAAAATAGTGACAGCACAGCCGGCGGTGAAAGACGGAGAGATCAATCTGATGGAAGGAAGTTCCGGTGAAGGTGTGTCGGCAGCTACAAAAAACAACAATTGCAGCAAGGACCGATGAATTTGCCTTCGAGTCCGCCATTGTTGTTGAGAAATGAAAGTGAAGAGTGATCTGAGGAGAATGTGAAATGGCATTGCACCTATTCCATGAATGCAGATCTGGACTGCTGGCAGCAGGGATTTGCAACTTACATTGGTGAATCTCAGCTTATTTTGAGTTGAGAGAGTGATGAGCATAGATCTTCTCCATCCTCCATAGCCCTTTTCTTCTAATAGAAGAATGATGAGGGAAATATGGATTGTGAACTTGACTCAGTGATAGAAGAGTTAGTCATTGAAGATATGAAGGATCTTTAATGGTGCTCTGATACCATGTAGGAAGATTAGAATAAATAGTAAAGGCAAAATAAGGGAAATTTTCTGAGTGAATTTTATTGAACAAGAAGCAACTATTTATCCTAATGCAAAGTGGCAAAAACGTAAAATAATCTAAGAGGCTAACAAACTCTTAACAAATTTTGCACACCTACACAAATTCTAGAAGAAACATCTAAGAAGAGAATCTTATGCTATGTATAAAAGATGATGAAATGTAATGGGTTATTAGTGAATGGACTTTCTTGATTGATAATTTTGATCTGAATGTTGGGTCTTGAACATTGGGTCGAATTTCATTTAAGGAATAAATCCTGCAACCTGTTCCTCTTCATTCTTCAGATGAGACTTGAATTTAGGGATTGAGACCTAGGCCTAGTTTTCATGACTGAGACCTGGGCCTGATTTTCATCAACATTCCAATAGATAAAACGGATTAACCTGTTAAAGAAGTAGTGGTACCTCAAATTTTAATAATTTTAGCGAACGCAAGAACATCAACAACATACATACTTAATCAATCAACAATTTTGTTTATATAAGGAAATGTATGCAGAGAGAACATTTTTTCCAGTGTTTGAAAAATGAAAACAAACCTCTTATTTAGGGCATCTCCAACCCAAACACAAAATTATACACCAAATTTGGTGTAATCAACTCCAACCCACTGCACCAAATTTACACAAAAAAAGAATCTTTTTCTCTTTCTTCATTATTATATTTTTATTTCTTACCGTATTCATTTACTACATAAATAAAGACCCCTCCTAGAACTTGGAGGTCACTAATATAGAATTGCTTATCAAAAGAGTTCAATTCCCAAAAGTGGACCTTAAGTATAAACATTTATCTCAAGATACAAAAAACTAGTCATCAAAGTGTAGATTAAGACAAGTAAAGTCCACAATGTCGTGTGTTCATCCTCGCTTCTGAATGCAACAAATGGAGTCTTTATCTCAACACCAATAGTTGGTGCTTAGACCTACATCACAAAAGAGACGTAGACTATGGCATGAGTATCAAAGTAATAAGTACGAAGTAGGCATCATAAATCAACTGATCAAGAAAGGTAAAGGAAATATGAAATGTGAGAATTTATAACAACAAAATTTAAAGATGGAATTCTAAAAGAGTACTCAAAGATTGATGTTGAATTTATCAATTACTCTACATAGATGTGTGTCTCATATTTTCACCATTGACTACACATTATGTTATCATAATTACCTTCCACTATTTCTGATAGTCGGGAAAGAACAAGACCTGCTTGGGGTAGTGGGGGACTAGAAGGTAAGTTTAAAAGCAAACAAAAAACACTATATACGTAGGTGTTTTCATATATTACTAGTTATCCTAAGACTTATTTTATTTACAGTAAGTCGTGTACTCGTTACGTCTCTTTAGACTTCCCTTGCTTCTTGGTAGCTTTTATATAAGATTACTGATAATTTACCTATAGGAGAGTTCTATATTCCAATTTTCTTTATCTTCTTTTTACACCCTAATTGTTTTCAAATTTTTTCCTTGCCTGAATTATCATACTTTTTGTGCTCTTTGAGGTGTCTTCTTGCTTCTCTTCTTATGCATTGTTACTATATATGATCATAGTATATTGTTTTTTCTCTATTGTTTCTATGGAGAAGTAAGGAACATCCTAATCTATCACATAACTTGTATTTCATTTCTTGTTGATATAACTTAGTCAGGGTATATGATTCACACTAATTAACGAATCTACTTCTATCATTATCATTATGTCTTGTCTTGTAACCTAGAATATATTTTCTTTCTTCTTTTTTTTTTGATTTTTTTTTTATAGAAATGAGATTTTATTCGTTATTAGATAAGATTAAAGACATAAAATATACTCAGAGCATAAACATATATAAAACAAAAATCTTGCAACAAACAAATGACATAAGTTGAAAACAATACATAAAGAAAATTACGGTTAATTAAAATCTAAAGCCTAAGTTCTAAGTCAAGTTCTTCTTGGCCACAAGTACTTGTGTTCTTGATTGATGAATTAATAGATTTAACTGGCGTATTGGGAAATAGAGCATTAAGATTTAACTTAATGCCATAAGAAACCAGTTGACTATCAGTAGGGCCAAAAAAGACTGCATTATTACGTTGAGGATCAGGTGAGTGTCCATTTGTAGCAACATGAGGCACCTGCAACACTACTACCTGTAGAGATTTGTCAGGAATCAATCGTGGGTGGCCACTAAGTCTACAGGGCCATTCTACATGCCCTTTCTTAGGACGGGGATGATAAAAGCGCCCTTGGCCACTTACCACAGTTGGGTTAGACTTTCGTTTACCCAACTGACGGTGAATGGCTGGAAGGTCAGCGAATAGACAAAAGAACCTGTGATGGGGTGCACCTTTTATCAAAGTTCCCTCATATATGTGCTTGTGTTGGTGCCGAGAGAGCCTTTGGCTAGAGGATAACACATCATTACATGTTCTGTATCTGTAACACCAAACTCCAGCAGGCTTCATTGTGATACCTTCTTGGGTTGCTCCACTTGTTGGTTGTTGTTGCTGCATTTTAAGTAGAAATTTTCGAGTATTTGAGAAATGGACAAGTGAGAATAGAAGAAATGTCCATCGAAATATATAGGATCAGAATATCCAATAAATTATAATTAAGCTTACACAAATAAGGTAAAATGTTAAATGTGTTGATTTTGGTCAAGTGGTAATTCTTTATATTCTTTAAAAGAATGAGTCAACTTTGACCTGTTTTTTTAAACTCCAAATGTAACATCTTCCAATTTCCATTTATTTTTATTTTTCCTTATTAGACTTATATAGAATTCTATAATCTCAATTAAGTTTTTTTACTTTCTTCTTTTAATGATTTTCCTTTTTTAATCAACTCTGACTTATTTTACATTATGTTTATTTTTTTTATCAAAGGAATTATCATAGAATATTACTATCGTTCATCCTTATTAGTAAAGATTAGCACGAATTAAAAAGGATATATGAAAAACAAGCAATTCAATATAAACACAATTTAATCCTTATATGTTCAAATGCATGAAAGACATTTAACCTCAAAAAATCAATTTTCATCACAATGTCGATTTTGTATCCCATTTATAACTTGTAAGTAAATAATTATTCTCTCAAATTAAATAAATAAAAGTTGTCATTCGTCTAAATAATATGTCATTTACTTAAATTAATGCCATGACCCAATTTTTGAGTCATAGTGACACCTGCTATAAACCACTTGTAACCTTGAACAACACTTAAGGGGTATTAGGGTAGAAGAAGGAGTATATAATACTTAATAAGATCAATAAGATAAATAGCAAAAGCAAATATATATATATACATATATACATATATACATATATATATATATATATATA
>NC_028647.1:57005867-57022117 GCF_001406875.1 Solanum pennellii | reverse complement strand
ATATATATATACATATATATATATATATATATATATATATATATATATATATATATATATGTATATATATACACACACACACACACATATACATAAATGAAGATCCCTCCTAGAACTTGGAAGTCACTAGTATAGAATTGCTTATCAAAAGAGTTCAAGTCCCAAAAGTGGACCTTAAGTATAAAGACTTATCTCAGAATACAAAAGACTAGTCATCAAAGTGTAGATTAAGACAGGTATAGTCCACAATGTCGTGTGTTCACCCTCGCTTTTTGAATGCAACAAATGGAGTCTTTATTTCAACACCAATAGTTGGTGAACATACCTACATCACAGAAGAGACATAGAGTGTGGCATGACTACCAAAGTAATAAGTACGCAATAGGCATCATAGATAGAATGATCAAGAAAGGTAAAGGAAATATGAAATGTGAGAATTTATAACAGCAGAGGTTAAAAATGGAATTCTAATAGAGTACTCAAAGATTGATGTTGACTTTATCAATTGCTCTATATAGATGTGTATCTCATATTTTCACATTGACCACACGTTATGTTATCATAATTAATTTCCACTAGTTCTGATAGTGGGGAAAGAACAAGAACTGCTTGGGGTAGTGGGGGACTAGGATGAAGATGATGTAAGGTAAGTTTAAAGTCAAAACAAAAACTATGTATGTAGGTTTTTTCATATATTACCAGTTATCCTAAGATTTATTTTATTAACAACAAGTCTTGTACTCGTTACATCTCTTTAGACTTCCCTTGCTTCTTGGTAGCTTTAATATAAGATTATTGATATTTTTACCTATTAAAGAGTTCTATATTTCAATTTTCTTTTACCTTCTTTTTACTCCCTAATTGTTTTTCAATTTTTTTCCTTGCCTGAGTTATCATACTTTTTGTGCTCTTTGAGGTATCTTCTTTCTTCTCTTTTTATGCATTGTTACTATATATGATCATAGAATATTGTTTTTTTTTTGTTTCTATGGAGAAGTAAAGAACATCCTAATCCATCACATAACTTATATTTCATTTCTTGTTGATATAACTTAGTCAGGGTATATGATTCACACTAATTAACGAATCTACTTCTAGCATTATCATTATATGTTGTCTTATAACCTAGAATTATATTTTTTTCTTTTTCTTTTTGATTTTTTTATTTTATTCGTTATTGGATTGGAGTAAAGACATAAAATATACTCAGAGCATAAACGTATATAAAACAAAAATCTTGCAACAAACAAATGACATAAGTTGAAAACAATACAACATAGAGAAATAAAGTTAATTAAAATCTAAAGCCTAAGTTCTAAATCAAGTTCTTCTTGGCCACAAGTAACCTGTGTTCCTGATTGATGAATTAATA
This sequence comes from Solanum pennellii, assembly GCF_001406875.1. Lineage (NCBI taxonomy): Eukaryota > Viridiplantae > Streptophyta > Magnoliopsida > Solanales > Solanaceae > Solanum > Solanum pennellii. The sequence goes on along the minus strand of NC_028647.1, from coordinate 57,020,745 downwards.
TATTCAACTGGCGTATTGGGAAATGGAGCATTAAAATTTAACTTAATCCCATACGAGACCGATTGACTATCATTAGGGCAAAAAAAGACTGCATTATTAAGTTGAGGATCAGGTGTAGGTCCATTATTAGGAACATGAGGAACCTGCAACACTTTGACCTGTTGAGATTGGTCAGAAATCAATCGTGGGTGGCCACGAAGTCTACGGGGCCCTTCTACATGCCCTTTCTTAGGACGGTCCTGATAAAAGCCCCCTTGGCCACTTACCACGTTGGGTTTAGACTTTCGTTTACCCAATTGGCGGTGGATGGCTGGAAGGTCAGCGAATAGACAAAAGAACTTGTGATGGGGTGCACCTTTTATCAGAGTTCCCTCAGATATGTGCTTGTGTTAGTGCCTAACAGGCCCTTGGCTCGAGGCGAACACATCATTACATGTTCTGCATCTGTAACACCAAACTCCTGCAGGCTTCATTATAGTACCTTCTTGGGTTGCTCCACTTGTTCGTTGTTGTTGTTGCATTTTATGTAAAGAATTTTTAGAGTATTTGAGAAATGAACAGGTGAGGATGGAAGAAATGTCCATCGAAATATATAGGATCAGAATATCCAATAAATTATAATAATGCTTACACAAATAAGGTAAAATGCTAAATATATTAATTTTTGTCAAGGGGTAATTCATTATATTCCTTAAAAGAACGAGTCAACTTTGACCTATTTTTTTGAACTCCAAATGTAACATCTTCCTGTTTCCATTTATTTTTATTTTTTCCTTGTTAGACTTATATAAAATTCTAGAATCTCAATTAAGTTTTATTACTTTCTTCTTTTATTAATTTTCCTTTTTAATCAACTCTGACTTATTTTATATTATGTTTATTTTTTATCAAAGAAATTATCATTGAATATTACTATCAGTCATCCTTATTAGTAAAGATTAACACGAATTCAAGTGGATGTATGAAAAATAAAAAATTCAAGATAAGCACAATTTAATCTTTATATGTTCAAATGCATGAAAGACAATTAACCTCAAAAAATCAATTTTCATCACAATGTCAATTTTGTATTCCATTTGTGACTTGTAAGTAGTTAATTATTATCGTAAATTAAATAAATAAAATATGTCAATCGTCTAAATAATATGTCCTTTACATAAATTTATGCCATGACCCAATTTTTTAGTCATAATGACACCTAGTATAAACCACTTGTATCCCTGAACAACACTTAAACGGTATTAGGATAGAAAAAGGAGAAAATAATATTGAATAAGATAAATAAGATAAATAGCAAAAGAAAAGCAATATATATAAACACACATAAATGAAGATCCCTCCTAGAACATGGAAGTCACTAGTATAGAATTGCTTTTCGAAAGAGTTCAAGTCCCAAAAGTGGACCTTAAATATAAAGACTTATCTCAAATACAAAAGACTAGTCATCAATATGTAGATTAAGACATGTAAAGTCCACAATGTCGTGTGTTCGTCCTCTCTTCTAATCGCAGCAACTGCAGTCTTTATCTCAACGCCAATAGTTGGTGCTCAGACCTACATCACTAAAGAGACGTTGAGTGTGGCATGAGTACAAAAGTAATAAGTACGTAGTAGGCATCATAGATCGACCGATCAAGAAAGGTAAAGAAAATATGAAATGTGAGAATTTATAACAAAGAGGTTAAAAATAAAATTGTAAAAGAGTACTCAAAGATTGATGCTGACTTTATCAATTGCTCTACATAGATGTGTGTATCATATTTTCACCATCGACCACACATTATGTTATCATAATTACCTTCCACTAGTTTTGATAGTCGGGAAAGAACAAGACCTGCTCGGGGTAGTGGTGGACTAGGATGAAAATGATGAAAGGTAAGTTTAACAGTAAACGAAAAACTATGTACGTAGGTGTTTTCATATATTACCAGTTATCCTAAGATTTATTTTATTAACAGCAAGTTCTGTACTCGTTAAATCTCTTTAGACTTCCCTTTCTTTTTGGTAGCTTTAATATAAGATTAGTGATATTTTTACCTATTAAAGAGTTCTATATTCTAATTTTCTTTTATCTTCTTTTTACTCCCTCGTTGTTTTTCAAATTTTTTCCTTGCCTGAATTATCATAATTTTTGTGCTCATTGAGGTATCTTCTTGCTTCTCTTCTTATGCTTTGTTACTATATATGAACATATAATATTGTTTTTTTTTTGTTCTTTCTATGGATAAGTAAGGAACATTCTAATCGATCACATAACTTATATTTCATTTGTTGTTGATATAACTTTGTTAGGGTATATGATTCACACTAATTAACGAATCTACTTCTATCATTATCATTATGTCTTGTATTATAACCTAGAATTATATTTATTTATTTTTTTAATTTTTGTTGTTTTTATTGAAATGAGATTTTATTCGTTATTAGATTGGAGTAAAGACATAAAATATAACCAGATCATAAACATATATAAAACAAAAATCTTGCAACAAACAAATGACATAAGTTGAAAACAATACAATATAGAGAATTAAAGTTAATTAAAATCTAAATCCTAAGTTCTAAGTCAAGTTCCTCTTGGCCACAAGTACTTGTGTTCCTGATTGATGAATTAATAGATTCAACTGGCGTATTGGGAAACGGAGCATCAAAATTTACCTTAATCCTATATGAAACGAGTTGACTATCATTAGTGTCAAAAAAATTCTGCATTATTAAGTTGAGGATCAGGTGTAGAACCATTTGTAGCAACAGGAGGCACCTGCAACACTGTGGTGTGTTGAGATTGGTCAAAAAGCAATCACGGGCGGCCACGAAGTCTCCGGGGCCCTTCTACATGACCTTTTTTAGGACGGGGATGATAAAAGCGCCCTTGGCCACTTACCACGGTGGGTTTAGACTTCCGTTTACCCAATTGGCGGTGGATGGCTGGAAGGTCAGCGAATAGACAAAAGAACTTGTAATGGGGTGCACCTTTAATCAAAGTTCCCTAAGATATGTGCTTGTCTTGGTGCCAAGCGAGCCCTTGGCTCGAGGCGAACACATCATTACATGTTGTGCATCTGAAACACCAAACTCCCGCAGGCTTCATTATAATACCTTCTTAGGTTGCTCCACTTGTTGGTTGTTGTTGGTGCATTTTATGTAAAGAATTTTAGAGTATTTGAGAAATGGACAAGCGAGGATTGAAGAAATGTCCATCGAAATATATAAGATCAGAATACCCAATAAATTATAATAATGCTTACACAATTAAGGTAAAATGTTAAATGTATTAATTTTTGTCAAGGGCTAATTCTTTATATTCCTTAAAAGAACGAGTCAAATTTGACCTGTGTTTTAAACTCCAAATGCAACATCTTCTTGTTTCTATTTATTTTTATTTTTTCCCCTTATTAGGCTTATATAAAATTCAGAATCTCAATTAAGATTTGTTACTTTCTTCTTTTAATAATTTTCCTTTTTTAATCAACTCTGACTTATTTTATATTATATGTTTATTTTTTTATCAAAGGAATTATCATAGAATATTGCTATCGGTCATCCTTATTAGTAAAGATTAGCATGAATTCAAATGGATATATGAAAACCAAGCAATTCAAGATAATCTCAATTTAATCTTTATAAGTTCAAATGCATGAAAGACAATTAACCTCAAAAAATCATTTTTCATCACAACGTCAATTTTGTATACCATTTGTAACTGGTAAGTAGTTAACTATTCTCGGAAGTTAAATAAATAAAAGTTGTCATTCGACTAAATAATATGTCATTTACATAAATTTATGCCACGACCCAATTTTTGAGTCATAGTGACACCTACTATAAACCACTTGTAACCATGAACAACACTTGTATTAGGGTAGAAAAAGGAGGAAATAATATTTGATAACATAAATAGCTAAAGCAAAACAAAAAATGTATATATACATAAATCAAGATCCCTCCTAGAACTTGGAAGTCTCTAGTATAGAATCGCTTATCAAAATAGTTCAAGTCCCAAAAGTGGACCTAAAAGTATAAAGACTTATCTAAGAATCCTTAAGACTAGTCATGAAAATATAGATTAAGCCACGTAATGTCTACCATGTCATGTGCTGTCAATCACTTCCGAAAGCGGCAACAGTAGTCGTGATCTCCACGCCAATAGTTGGTGCTCATACCTACATCACAAAAGAGATGTAGAGTGTGGCATGAATACCAAAGTAATAATTATGCAGTAGGCATCATAGATCGACTGATCAAGAAAGGTAAAGGAAATTTAAAATGTGAGAATTTATCACAACACAGGTCAAGAACGGAATTCGTAAAAGAGTATCCAAAGATTGGTGTTGACTCTATCAATTGATCTACGTTGATGTGTGTATCATATTTTCACCATTGATCATACTTTGTATTATCATAATTACTTTTCACTAGTTTGATAGTTTGGAAAGGAAAATCGCTTGGGGTAGTGGGGGCCTAGGATGAGGATGATGAATATTAAAAATAAAAGCCAATGAGAAGTAATACCTATGCACATAAGTGTTTTCTTATATTACCACTTATTCTAAGATTTAATCAATAGTAAATGTACTTGTTACGTCTTTTCAGACTTCTTCTGATTCTTGATAACTTTCTGGGAATACTATTGATTCTTTTACCTTTTAAATATATCTATTTTCATATTTTATTTTACTTTGTTTTTACTCTTTTTTAGTTTTCCTAGTTTTCTCTTGGCCTCAAATATCATACTTCTTATGCTTTCGAGGTATCTTTTAGCTTCTCTTTGTCATGACCCAATTTCTTGAGCTGTGATGGCACATACTATAATCGACCAGCTGGTAAGACAACTGGTAACATAAATGGCAAATAATGGGAGAAAGGTTAAACAAGGTGGAAGCAATTATTTAAAAGCAATAATAAGAGAGAAACACAAGAAAACCAAAAGATATATACAATAATAAAGCTTTCTCTCAGAACCTGGGCTGGTCTCATGGAGTTTAACCAGTAGACAATCTTTTGGCTTTCTTTCCTTTTCCAAATTATGACGTGTTACAATATTGAGAACATTTGTCCTCGAATGGGACTCAAGCTCGCATGAATAGAGTAGGAGAAAAACTAACAAGCTAACATGAATGCAAATTTCATCAAAATGCACATAAACATGGAGAATCACTCCAAGCTAAATCATAATATCGAAATTCAAGTTTTCACGAACATACATGTATATGGAAACATGATAAGGACAAAGTGCATGAATCCGAAAGAATGAGCGTTGAGGAACCAATACCTCAATCTAGAGTTGTAACACCCCGGAAATTTTTGAGCTAAGACATGAGCCGTTCTTCATAGTGAGTGAGATTTGACCAAGGAATAAAAAATTTATTACGTGTTAAGGTCACTATATGTAGCACCCTGAGTTCTAAAAGAAATAAATTAGAAATAACAAAAATTTAAAATTTGGAGAATTAAGTTAAGTATGAGTTTTGGGTCAAATTCAAACGACCATAACTCCTAGAATAGGATGAGTAAGGTGTGTCACAATATACCTTAGGAAATATATTTAAATTATCTTTCCAACTCCACCTATATCTCTAAGTTTTGAGTTCGGATGAGTGATACATGACCTTTTGAAGTTATGCTGTCCAGTTAAGGAAAGGTATCCGAAAATAATGAGGGGTATTTATGTCTTTTCCTTACCCAACCATATTTAATTCATTTTTAGTTATATTTTAGGGGTATAATCCTATTAGCTTCAGTTTTATAATCCTAATATACACCTAGGGTTTTAATTGAGAGTTCAAGAAAAGAAAAAAAGAGAAAAGAGGGGAGGATCAAACATTCATCAAGATTCTTGCGCGATGTCATGGATTTTCGCCATAGGTTTGATCCCTAAGAGGTATGTAAGGTTCTATTGTGATGAGTTAGTTCACCCACACTCCAATCATGTTATTTTCAGTAAAATTTCATTCTTGAAGTTGAAAGATTAGAGTTCTTGATAGGTGTTCTTGAAGTTCATTCTAAATCTTGTTCTGTGGGGTTTTTGAGGATTTATTAAAATGAAATTGATTAATTTGAGTGTCTTTTTACAGTATATTAGAGTGTAATTAAGTTAAATAATTGAATCTAAGTTATTGGGGAAGAAACCGTTTAATTTTAGGCAAGTTAGGGTGAGAAAACGATAAAGGAAGTTTGGCAGATTTTCTGGGTTAGGGCCTGGTGCAATGCACCTGCCAGAGAACCTCAAACCCTCTGCTGTACTTCAAGGGCTGGCGCCCCGCGCCACCCGTATCCCCAGGGTCACCTGCCTCATCCAGTTTGCCTTTTGTTGCTCCTTTTGAGTTCGTTTAAAGTGCATCTTCACTTCTTTTCGATTCTAACTAACCTAAGCTACTTCTAAACACCTAAAATCATTCCTAACATGATCATAACCTTGAATTCATAATTCAATTTCAAGTTAGAGTTAAGAGTTAAGTTTTGAGAATTCTTTAGAACATACTAAGAAAGTCCCTTTGGATCCTTTTGTGGAGTCTTCTACAACTTTTAATAACTTGTTTCAAGACTCGAGCAAGTGAGCATGAGAGTGAGGAGAATGTATTCATGATTATACACTATCAAATAGATATTTCATATCATGTACCATAACTCTTGAATTCATAATTCACATTCAAAAGAGTTAAGAGTAGAGTTCAAGAAATCTTTTGAGTGCAATTGTGTGAATCCTTTGAGATAAACTATCGATTTGAACTAAGGTTTGAGTAAGTAAATATGAGAATGAGAAGGGTAGTATACATGAGTTCCTTATTGATATTTTTACCCTTGAGTCGAGTTGTTCATGCCCATAACTTCCGCGGAAATTTCATAAATTGATTATCATTGAGAGGAGTAGTATCTCCAAGTTCTAAATCTTGAGAGTATTGAGTTATTTATTCCTTTTGAGATTATATTCCTAATCATGGGACTATTACATGTTACCCATGAATTCCATGAGTTGAATAGATCATGCGCATAATTCCGCATGAACCCTATAAGTTGAAAAATCTTGAGATAAGAAGTGTCTTTGAGTCCTTGAGTTGAGTAGTTCACGCTCATAATTCTGCATGAACCCTCCAAGTTGAACATCATGAAATCATGCACAAACATGAGATCACGAACCTTGAATCTAATATAATTCAAGTAAAGTAAAGATCAAAGTCTAGAGAAGTTAAGAGCAAAGTCTACAAATTAAGAACAAGTCAAAGTAAGTTTATAAATTTATCAAAAGTCTTCTACAAATGTTTTCTCTTTGTTTTAAAGACTTTAAGTTCAAGTTGAGTAAAGAGTAAATATTAAATATTAAAGTTATGGTGACCCTCCTTTCTTCCGGAGGATTTCATTTGCTTTTTAGTTTAGTCAGGATGTCGTGGGTCTTGTCCCAACTTCCATCTTTATTAGTTAGAGGCTTCATAGATAGTCAGTATAGTTGATGATTCTGTATTAATAATTTATTCTATTAAATGTTTTAAAGACTTAAGTTGCCTATTTTATGGAGAATTAAATATATTGTATTATTCAGAGTTTTTCATTTGAGTTAGAGTTTTGTATTTCAGTTTTATGAATTTAATTCAATTTTAAGCTTTTGAATGCTTAAGTTAGTCTTTCGCTTGTAGTCATCCAGGATGAGGGTTCGCTTGGGGACCAGGAAGGTGTAGACGCGAGTCGTGAAAAACTTGGTATCAAAGCATAGAGTTCAAGTTTCCTAGGGTGTCTATGAAGCCTTGTCAAGTTGGATCTTGTTTATGGTACTGAGGGCTCCACTTCTATAAATGAGGGACTACAGACATTTTAGAATATTTTCCCTTCTTTCATACTTTGAATCGTGCAATAGAGATATGTATAGATATTCTATACTTACTCGTGTATTTTTTTAGAATTATTCGACTCTCGATCATACTAGAGGTGGTTGAAAAACAGAGTCAATTCTTTGTCGACTATTTGTTGGTAGCAAGAGTCTTGAGGAAGTCATGAGACTCTAGATGGGATTAAGAAAATTCCAAGAGTAAGTTAAGTGTTCTGTTTCAGAGTAATGCACCCATATTCAGACGAATCGTGTGTTTGAGCTAAAAGCGAGTTGTACTCTTTTCCCTGAGCCTATTTTCAGTTGGGATTCTTATGAGAAAGTGTGTTTAGAGTTTGGATATGATTTTCACCTAAAAAAGTAGCATTACTTATGAGATCATGAGCAGCAGTAGTGAAAGAGCCCAGAGAAAGAGGTAAGTATACAGAGGCTTAGTAATCTTAGAAAGGGAGACATTGTTTTGAAGAAGCTATGTTACAATAGTTATGCACCTAGTAAGTTAAGAGTAAACAGTTAAGAGTAAAGAGTATAGAGTAAAGTTGAACTTCATTTCTTCAAAAGTATATAGGGACTAAGTATTCCCAAAGAGATTTAAAATGTTTTCACATTAAAATAAGAAAGAAAACTGAGATTTCCAAAGAGCCTTTGGGCTAGTTCTCATAAAAGAGCAATAGCTTTCAAAATGAAGCAAGGAGCGAAACAGAGATTTCCAGGATCGCCTTTGAGCTAAGTTTTTGAGCACTAATATAAAATCATAAAAGAAGTATGTTTTTAAAACATAAGATCTAGTATAATTTGGGGATAGTATTGAGCATCGAATTGGGGGCGAGCATTATTCGGATAACTCACGTCTCCATAAAACCATGTAGCAACCATGGGTATTAAAAGGTCATACTTTTTATATTAATCCTTTTACACTAGACTAGCGAATCCGCTAAGTTAAGTTAGGTCCTATACTGATGGCAATGTATACTTTTTAGATGAATCCTATTGCATGTGAATTCTTGTTTTATATTGAGTTGACTACCTGGAGTCGAATATCATATCTTTGAAGTTGAGTATCTAATCTTTGAGTTGAGTATCTAATCTCTGTGTTGAGTATCTTATCCTTGAGTACTTCTGAGTTGAGTAAGTTTGAGTAGTTTTGAGTATCCTTGAGTATTTCTTGAGTTGAGTAAGTTTGTAAAGAGGTAAGTATGTTTTCATTTTCATCAAGTTCAAGCTTATGTTATGCTTTAGAATTCCCCTTAAATGCTCGTATATTCCACGTACTGATCCAATTGGCCTGCATCTTCTCACGATGCAGACACAGGTATTCAGGATCTTCAATAGGAGTTTCATTGATACATCCGAGAGTTATAGTTAGCTCTGGTAAGTCTTCTTTCTTCCAAATGATTTCATTTACTTTTCACTTTAGTCAGGATATCATGGATCTTGTCCCGACTTCCATCGTTATCATTTAAAGGCTTCATAGATAGTAAGTATAGTTGTGGAGTCCGTATTATTCATTTATTTTATTAAATGTTTTAAAAACTGATGTTGCATATTTTAAGGCAAATTAAATATATTATATTATTGTTAGGATCCTCAAATTGATGTAGCATGAACTAGAGACCCCACATGGGTCGTATGAGTTAATAATTGTTATAAGGTGAGAAACAACTTCTTAGTTGGTTTGAAGAGGTTTGAGGTCAAACGTCAAAAGGACGACCAAGGCGTATGGCAACTAGTCTTTTGTATACTAGTGTGTCCTTATATGTTTGCCTTGTTTTTATGTGTTTTTTAGTGTCTAAAGTCAGTAGAGATGACCCTAACACCTATAGGGACATGTTTAGGGTCAAAATATTTGGGTATGACTCCTAGAGGACAACCCTAAGGGTCCTTGAGGAGGACCCAAACGATTGGACAAGAGGTTGCCTTGGCAGCGTGTTGACAGTTAGTCTATGGAACTAGTATGCATCGCGGACTTGCTTCTCCAAAGACAAAAAAGTTGTTCTGCCTCGCGGAGACATATCGGACCCTAATTTCCCAAAAATTACTTTAAAAAATCTTGTGGGAATAGCTCCGCGACGAGGACTTTCTCCCCGACGAAAATTTCGAAAATGAAAGTTAAGTTTGACTTATCTAAAAAGGCTCAATTAATGTGGGGGTATTTTGGGTACTTTGGGGTTGGTTATAAATGGTTTTTAAGTCATATTTACCTCCATTCTAAAGTCCAAACACAATACTTAATGAGAAATCAAAAATTCAAAACCATCTTCTCTTCCAAAATTCTCTCAAAACTCCATTGGAGGCCAAACTCAAGCTAAAGCTAGAAGATGAATTTTATACTGATTTCTTACCGATTTCATGGGTCTTAAATCAACAAGGTATGGTAACCCTTTATCCTTGTGTAACCTTTCATCTAAGGAGTTCTATCAAAGATTTTCCATGATCAAATTTCCCAATTTTTAATGTAAGCATGGGTTCCTTGTCAAACGATTTTCTAAGTCATTCTAGTAATGAACAAATGTTGAATTACTCTTTTTATGACGATTTCCTATGGAATTTATTGAACAACCCATGATCTCCCTAATCGCTCAATTTAGCCTATAATGTGGGTCTTGTGATCTCTATTAGATTTTGATTAAATTTTCATTAGATTGTGATGTATTGTTTAATACTATTGATATCTATACCAATTGATTATGAATTGTTGAGAATTGGTTTGTGATGATCATGTCTTGGAGAACTGGTAAGTTGACCTAATTCCTTGTTATAGTCTTGAAATTGATATTCTATGGTATAGTCCACTTATAATGCGGTGTTTCCATTCTTGTCTCTCTATACATGTTTTGATCATGGACTTGAAGGCAATAGATGTAAAGTGGATTGATATGGTGATTATCATGATTATGAAGGTTTTGTGTAGTCTTCAATTCTAGTATCATGACTAGGTGTATTGATAATATGATGTGAATGATCATGTTAGGGTAAGGTATGGTTTACATGCTTGATTGTGATAAGTACTATTGTAGAATGACCCCACCTATCTAACCCTAATTAAATTTGTGATCTCATACATGTTAGAATTTGTCTATTTAATGTTAAATGTGCTCTTGTATCCTATGATGTAATGTGGGTGTGTAGTCTATAGTCCCGAATGCTCTATATGTGAGTTGTTCATGACTTGAGGTATATTGTATCTGTGTTTTGATCCCTTGGAGGATGGTTTCCTCAATGACTAGGTGGTTGCTCTTATGTGATCGTGATGATCAACACGTACACACACACCTCTCATGCATACCTACAAGTATAATATGTTCATGGTGTCAAATGAAAGGATGATTCTCATTGCACCTTTATCTATTATTATGCATGTAAGTATATGACTAATGAAACATGATCATGTGTTGTCTAAAGGTGTTATATGAAAGGTTTTGTCAAATATGTACACATACACAAACATGAATACATGAATGAAGCATGTTAATGATAATCTAGTGAATGAGAGTCTCTTGAAAGGTTTCCTCATTTGTACTCTATACTAGACTATGTTATGATTATGTGAAAGCATATTTTCGCTATTTTTATGATTATGCGATGAATGATGTCTATGGGCTTGTATAAGACTTCTGAGAGTTCGAGTACGCCATGTTACTTCTAGGGGCTGCTCCTTGGTCGTGACAACTAGTGTGACTTGGGGTTGTCTTAGATGATGGTTCTTATGTTAAAGTTATGTTTCATGATATACTATGTCCTTATGAATGTATGTTTTTAAATTGTTGAAGGTTGTATGAATGTTCACCCTTGGGGACCTTAAGGTGATACTTTAGTATGGATGGTTGAATGCGACACTTTTCATGCATTGCACTAAGTATTACTTAAGGGTTGCTTGAGGTAAAAAAGTTAAGGTAAGAAGGAAAGGTAATGTATTGGAGATATTGAATGTGTCTTAAATGTGATAAATGAATTTATGTGCTTTTGTGAATGATATACATGTCTAATATAATGTATGTGAACTATATTGTGCTTATTAAATCAAATGTTTATGAGGTTTCTATGAAAATACATGATGCACATGGTTTCTAACTAAATGTCCTCATTAAATCATGTTTTTGCATGATTATCATAGTTAGTGCATTCTTGTACTAATACCATTCTTCTTCACCTTTTTAAACAAAGTGTAGGTTGTGATGGCTAGAGGATATTTCCTAGAATGAGGAGCTTGGATAGTTATTCTCAAGTTCAAGTGTGTCCTTAATGATTCAAGGGTCTTCGTGTCAAGATGTTATTTGAGTTCATGTAATAGTATAGATTATTCTTTTATGTTGTTAAGGGTCATGTCCTTATTTGATTCTTTTGATGTTGAGTCTAAGATGGAATAACGAGACTAAATGACATAAGTGTTTGGGGGAAGATCCATGGAAGTTTGGGAGGTTTAGAGTTGAAAATCGGAGAAGAAAAGTCGGAAAATCCGTCTGACAGGCCCTGGGGTGCCGCTCCTACCAGAGCCTCTCAGGACAGACTCTGTCCGTCAGACTCTGGCGTATAGTGCCAGCCAGAGCGCCTGAGGACAGCCTCTGTCGTCAGGATCTGGCACCTTACGCCTCTCAGAGCGCAAAGGTCACCTGAAGGTCCCATTTCTCCCCCATCTTTTAGTACTAGTTCCTAAGTGATGTACCTATTATTCCTAGTTGATTCCAACACTCTAAAGTACATCCAAATATCATGAAATCATCCATAAACAGGATATCATGATCCTTGAATCCATTATCTAATTCAATGGAAGTTAAGATCAAAGTCAAAGAAGTTAAGAGTGAAGTCTAAAAGTTAAAAAGCAAGTCAAAGTAAGTTCCTAAAACATTCAAGAGTTTTAAACCAACATTTTAATTTGTTTTAAGGTTCAAGCAATGAGTTGAGAAAATAGTAAAAGAGTTGATTTGACTTCTCAAAAGCTATAAGGGAACTAAATATTCCCTAAAAGTTAAGTTTCAAGCTAAGCAAAGAGCAACAAACTGAGTTCACTTCTCAAGAGTTATAAGGGAACTAAGTAGTCCCTAAGAGTTTGAACAAAATGTTTTCAAATTCTTGAGAAAGAAAGGAAGTTGTACTTCCACAGAGCCTATGGCTAGTTTAGTACAAGAGAAAGCAAACTATGATTTCTTAGAAAGCTTTTTGAAGCTACGTTTGAGTAATTATCTCAAACTAGAGAAGAAGTTATTTTAAAAACATATGGGCTAAGTATTTTGGGAGTAGTATTTAGCACCAATATGGTGATGCGAGTTCATATTAACTCAAGTCTCCATAAACCATGTAACCAACATAGAGAGATAAATGATCATACTTTTTGGATGATTCCTTACTGCTTTAGCATAGACTAGTGGATCCACTTAGTAGTTCAGGTTCTAGACCGACGACAAGGTATAGAGCGGTCCTCTTGCAACGTGAGGTAATACATTGTACCATCACTTAGGCTCATAATGATAATTGTCGGTTAGAGACTCTCCCACAAAATTATATTACTTTCGTATATAAGTAAAGTAGAGTTTATTATCGTTTTATATTTAATGAATTAAGTGTTCACTATTTTACAAGTTTTCCTTATATTGCATATGTATTTACTGTTTTATATTCAGTTATGACTTCTTGAGTTGAGCAGAGCCAAGGTAAGTTCATTATTACTCCTTTTCAAGCTTAGTAGTTGTCTTTTAGCATTTCAACTCGCATACTCATTCATTCAATATACTGATGTCAGTTGACCTGCATCTTCTTATGATGCAAACGCAGGTAACCAGGATCAGCACGCAGTGCTTCGTTGATCGAGTTTGAGCTCTAGAGTCAGTGGTGAGCCTCCTTGTATTCCGGAGGATCCTTTTATTGCTTTCTAGTTAGTGCAATAGAATGTTGTGGGGTTTGTCCGAACATTCATCTAAGTCAGTTTAGAGACTTCATAGATGAGTAGTTAGTAGTTAAATTGTATCTCTTTATTTCAGAATCTATATTTGAGACCTAAGTGCCGATTTGGCCAAGACAGTATTTAAATTATTTTATGAGAACTTTTCCAATTCTATATTGAGTTAAGTTGAGTCTTCCGCTGAGTTAAGTAAGTCAAGGGTTCGCTCGAGGCTAGCAATGATCACCGAGTGTCAGTCCTGCCCAAGATGTAGGCTCGGGGCGTGACAACTTATTTAAAACCATATTCATCAAATCCATAAATAACGTTGGGGCATTTTTCAAATGAAATATATTGATTAAGAAATGAGACTTTAACTTGAAGAACCCTAGAATCCTTGAGAGCCTTGGAGAGAAAACCTTTGAGAGGAAATTTGGGGATTATATTTCATATTTATAGGCAAAATGGTGTGGTATAGGTATTAGGTGCGTAAGAAAACACCAAAATACCCTTTAAAAACAACTATCGACAGACTCTGGACTTGCAACCTACGGCCCATAGTGGTAAACCGTAGGTTGAATGACTAGGGCCTAAAATTTACATTATATCCCAGGACACAATTCTATTGACTATTGAACCTTGTACGGTCCGTAGACACCATCCGTAGACCTCAACGTTCAACTCAAAATTTTACTAAGTTTGGGACCCTTCTATGGGACCTTCGTATGGTCTGTAGTCCATTCAATGAACCATCATGGTCAATCAGAGAATAAGTTACTAGGACTGATTTCAAAAATATATTTTCTCACTTTTTACGAGACTGGTCTACGAATCGTAGAACATTCTATGAACTATAGAGTGGTCTTGTGGACTTAAACTGGTAATCAATCTATTATCCTTATTTCCTTTTCTGATTTATGAGATGTTACACCTCTGAAAGCAAGAATGTCTCATCAAAAGGTAATGATCGGATGGTGTGATCTCAACAGAACGCAAATTGATCATCTAAAGTACCTGAATATGCATCATGAAAAGATGTAGGTTGTATGACATTAGTACATTGAATGTACGAATATGTAATAAGGCAGACTAAAACAAATAACTGAACAAGGCCGAATGTAGCTCAATTGAAGAATAGTATAAATCATTATGAAAATCATTTAATAAGGATTTATATATATATA
>NC_028647.1:56997306-57005170 GCF_001406875.1 Solanum pennellii | reverse complement strand
TATATATATATATATATATATGGAAATTGATAACCTAAACGTCCCGTCACTAAAACATTCAGTGGTTCGCCAAATTAGGCTTTAGATTGCCAAAATATATAGAGATTTAGGATTTTTAGGACATTTTGATGAGCTAATTCGGCTGTTTTCCAACCTATTTGGGACGTCACCAAATGAGCAAGTGTCCTCGACAAATTTCTCAGCCCAAAAATGTTTAAGTAAAACATTCATAATTTTTTACGCCGAACTCAAAATAAGAAAAATTTGGTAGAGTTGGATAGAAGACTCAAATTATTAATTTGATAGGTTGTGCCTCCTAATTCATTATGTGTTAAGATTATTTGAAGTTGACCTTTATATGAACTCAGGCAAGAACTTAGTTGATATGAATATTTTAAACTTGGTTTGGTTTTTGATGTCTCCTATGACCTTAGCTCACTTTTGATACCCTTTATACACTTGGTAAAGGACGTTAAAATACATGAGCAAGTAGGACATCATCCGGTTCAATCTCATATATTTACGAAAAATGATTCAAATTTTAAGAGTAGAGTGTATATTACAAAATGATTCAGTTCTTACCTTAGAAATCTTTGGGGTGTTACAAATACATTAATGTGCCTTTTAACTTGGCTCAGTTAAAACATACACAATCCTTGCTTCATTGACGTTATAAGGTTTAATATTCTCCACGACATTAGTGGCTTAGTTCTTCATGTTTCTCGTGGGCTTTATTAATTATGAAGAAAGATTTTGGGGGAGGGGAAACAAAAGATTGATATACTTTGAAAAACTCAGTTCGCATCTATAGCCTTCAACTTTGGATGTGCATAAATAGTAGATTAGTTCGAGTATATCTCACGTGAATTGTCATAAAAGACACATGTATCTACTTATTCAACTTTATACAAATTTAAGTGTCTACTTATGCACACCTAGTTGAGGACATGGATACTATTAAATTTTAATGTAAATTGTATTTACAATATAAATAGATAGTTCTAAAGAAATTATTGTGAAAGATATCTTTACTTGTTATTAATTATTTTTGTATACTTGCATTGGAATAAGTTCATAAGATTATCATATTATAAATTCCGTTAAAATTAATATCTTTTTGATGTTTTATTCATTTGTTTCGATATAAAATGACATTAGCTTATATACTGAATCAATATTTAAATTTTTCTTTTTTGAACGAAGTTTATATTTTATAGGTTTTTATATATAAATTAAATAACAAAAATACTATAATTTTAAAGAAGTATAAAAAATATACAAGTTGATAATGTAAGGGTAGAATAAACATTTAGAAAGTCAACTAGGAAAAAAGGTGGGGTTACTATTTCTCAAAATTGAGGGGATAGTTTGATTTCTAAAGTAAAGTTGAAATATGTAAATGATTTTCACCATGATTCAATCACCAAGGAGATTGACAAGATGCATGTGATCACTTCTTGAATACTTAGTTATTCTCAAACTATTCTTGAAAATATAAATAATTCAAAGTAAATTCATAAATATAAACAATTAACTCTCTTGAAATTATCACTTAGAAAATGTCAATGAGGGACGAGAATGGAAGAAATTTCTAACAACTCTCATGAGCTTTGGACAGCTAAGTTTTTTTAAATTATAAAAAAAAAGGGAAAATGCATCAAATACCCCCTGAACTTGACAGCAAAACTCATTTTAGTACTTTAACTTTACGAGCGTTTAAATACCCCCTTTAACAATTTTGAACTAATTAAATATCACCCTAAGAGCTGACGTGGCAAAGTGAGTGTAGTCTCCTCAAAGCGCGTGACATAATAAAAAATTAAAAATTGAAAGGTAAAGTCATACACATGGCATTTTTTTACTATCCAATATCTAACTAATAATATTTTAATTTTCTTACAAGTTAAAGTTAAAAGAATGTGGAATTTCTTTTTTAGAAGTAAATGGAATTTGTGGGTTCAATTTTTTTTAAAGAATATTTAATTTTGTTCTCTATTTATTTTGTTGTCTTCCCCAAGTGTCTACTTCCCCATTGAAGCACTCCTTATACCTTTCTTCTTTCATATTAAAATTTTTCCTTCATCTTCATCATTCACCTCACACGTCCTTCATTAATCACAAAAACAACACCCAATTCATATTTATTGAATGCAAAATTTTTTGAATTTCAAGTAACCCATTTTGAAAATTCTATTAGTTGTGATGCAAAAAAATGTGGGTCTTCAACTTTTTTACACAATCTTCATTTTTCATTTAAGTTGTTAAGAAAAAAATAATTTTAAAAAAATATTATTCTCCAATGAAAAAATTTGTGGAAGAGAGACGGTCCGAAGAAGAAAAAGTAAGTATTTGATGAATGTTGAAGAAGAAAATAACCATTGAAAGAAGAAAATTCAGAAAAAAAAAAAAGAAGCTAGTGAAGGTTGAAAATGGTGAAATTCAAGAAAGAAGAAAGGGGGAAGGGGGTAGAAGAGAAGGGGTTGAAGAAGATGTGACACTTTTGATTTTACATATATTTTTAATTAATTGATTAGTGTAGGAGTTTAAGAAAATAAAAGGGTGAATAAGCAAAAAAAGTTAAAAATTAATGACATGGTGCTTACATGGCTGTGAGGTGGTGCTTACATGGCTACGATGTGGCGGGTGAGAGTGGTATTAGAGTTATATTTAATACAGTTCAAAGATGTTAAAGGGGATATCTAAACGTCCGTATAGTTAAAGTACAAAAGTGAGTTTTGCTGCCAAGTTCAGGGGGATTTGATGTATTTTTCCTATAAAAAAAAGGTTCAATAATTCACTTATTTTGAAATGAAAAAAGTAAGAACTATTAAGTTCAAAATCCAAAAATGAAAAATTTTCTTAAAGAAAATACTTTAAAATTTACTCCCTCCGTCCGGAATTGTTTGTCATGTTGAGCTTTTCAAAAGTCAATTTGACTAATTTTCAAATTTAAATTAGATCATATTAATTCGATATTTTAAACAAAAAATTTAGATATTCTAAAACTATATGAAAAGTAATATAAATTGCAATTTATCACATATTAATATGATGAAAAAATACATCTTAAATATTAGTCAAAATTTTTATAGTTTGACTATAAAAATAGAAACCATGATAAAATAATACCGGACGGAGGAAATACTTTTGTATAATGTGAATTCAAATTAATTAATTCAATAAATTGTAAAAATAGCTAATAGTTATACCCAACAATTGGGAAAGAAGAATTGTCACTTCAAATCATTTGACATATAAAAACATACTAAAAAAAAGACTTTTATGACTTCCAAGAAAGTAAAGTGCATTTACGTAATGAAATTTAATTTCCCAACTCCTCCATAAATATTTGACCCCTTCAGTCCTTCACCTAGATATTATTATTCCCCTCTCTATTTTCTCCCTCAAAAATCTTGTTCCTAAATTTCTCCAAATCCAACCTCAACTACCTTTTCTTTTTTTCTTCAAGGAATTTAGTGATAAGTTTTTCAATTAAAAAAATAAAAACCACCTTATTTTCCTAGATCTTTCCTCTTATCTTTATAATATATTTTCTTCCCTAAACTTCTCCAAGAAAACCTCAAAAAAAAAAAAAAATTCCTATTTTTGACACTTTGACAAAAACTAAAGAAATGCCCATGGAACGTTCAAACTCATCAGGAAGCACAAACTCTTCATACTCAACAACATCAAGGTCATCATCATCGTTGCTAGTGTTATCGATTCAATGCTTAAAAGGAAGTTCAAAAGGCGATGAATGGACTGGAAACATGTTGATAACGGGGGATATCGTGGAGGAACTTCGAATAGGTAACATGATTGTTCGATCACCATTCAAAAATGGCAAAAGTGGTATACAAAAGATCATGCATAATTCATTCAAGGCTAAGGAAACTTCTATTATTGTTCGTGTTAGACGTGGATCTCAATCTGACGATGAATTATTCACTGAGTTACAGGTATTGAAAGTTCTATTAAAGAGAAAAATATAGATATAAATTTTTAGCTGATTATATTATATTATGTCTGAACAGGCATGTATCGTTCCGAATGAGTTTGGTGGAAGGAAAACTTATATGCTTAGAGCTATTGATGATCCAAATTATGCCGTTGGTTTTGTTGATCGGACGGAAATGGAGTGTTTGGAATTGCAAGGTACACATTTTCCATTAATGTTGACTTTTCTTTTTGTTTGACTCTTTCTTACATAGGTATTCTTTTAATTTTGTTGGTGGTGGTACTACTATTCTTTTGTTTTGCTTGCACTTGCCCATATATATATGCAACTTGTTTTCTTTCCACACATTTCCATTTTGCATATTTTTCTTCTTCTTGATATGTTACTCCATTCGTTCATATTTAGTTGTCATCATTTTTTATTTTAAATTTTTTAAGAAACGAGGTAAATTTATTATTTCTTCGGTCTTTTTTTACTTATTCAATTTTGACTTTTTTATTTTTTATATTTGATAAATCAAAAAAAGATAATATATTTTTACAGATTACATTCTTAATTTATTTAATGAGTTAATGTTTTTGAAAAACGTAGAATCTCTTTAATAAGTAAATTGATTTTAAAATTCTATCAATTAATATGGGTAAATAATAAATTTACTATGTCAATTATTATATTCAATAGGTGTGTCAATCCAAAAATGGACAAGTAATAGAGACTGAGAGAGTATTATATCATCATTTAGTTTTCTTTGAAATTAAATTTTCAATAAATGAACATAAATTAATTTGTTTTGATTAATTTATTTGACCAATTAATATGAATTAATTATTTAGTTTTTCTATGTTGGTTAAATGTATAATTTTAAGACTAATAATTCTCAAGAATATAATAGGAAAAAAGTATCATTTATGAATTAATTTTGTGAAATCACAATATTAATTGAAGAACATTTTTTTAGTAACGACAATATATAAATAGAAACCAAGAGTACTTTTATAGGAAAATATAAATCTAAATTAGCATCTCAGTCACCATTCTCATTCTCTTTGCAGTCGAAAATCAATTTCAATTATATATATTTATTCTGTTTTAATTAATATGACTTATTTTGACTCGACACTTAGTTTAAACAAAATAAAAGATGATTTTTAAATCTTAATGGTCTAAAATTAAAGATGTGTCAAATGTATCAAAATGTTATGTAATCATGTAATCATAAATATGTCACCTGAAAAATTGGAATTAAAGAATTGCTAGAAAAAAAGTAAAGGATCATACTTTTTCAAACAGACTAAAAAAAGCACGTCAAACAAATTGAAACGGAAGGAATGACAATATTTTTATCTTAATTTTCTAGAAACGGAAGGAATGATAAAATATATATATATATATATATATATATATATATATATATATGACTAGCTAGGAAGTAATATATACAAAAAAAAAAATTCAGCCAAATATTCAGCCAAAAATTCAACACCACCATATTATTGTAGTACTACATAGTACACTCACGGAAAGCACACGTACAAAGTACAGACTTAAAATGATTAACTTGGAGCTGCTTTAGAGCCCCCGAGCCAGTCTCGGTCAGTTCAGTATTCTCTTGAAGTCAAATTTTTAGTAAATGAACATGAATTAATTTATTTTGATTAATTAATTTTACTAATGATATTAATTAATTACCTAGTATTTCAATGTTAGTCAAATGCATATTTTTAAAATTATTAAATCCAAAGGGTAAAATTAGAAAAATCATATCATTTATGTATTTGATTTAGTATAATGACAAGTATTAATGAATATTTATATTTAGCAGAGGGCGTACTTCTGTAAAAAAATACATCGGAAAGTGACTATAATTGATTGCTGAATATATGTGAAGTGCTTATGTTATATTTTGAAAATTGAAAATCTAGAAAACTTGTTGGAATACACAATGACTTCAAATATATTTTTAAAAGACATCATTTTCATGGCCTTTTGTTTTTGTTGTTAAACGATTAGTTTTAAGAAAAAAACATTTTTAAGATTTGTTATGGCTTGTTAGGCCCTTTGACTAGGTGTTTGTCTAATTTCTCAATTTTTATTTGGTTCTTGCATAGTCACATTGACAAAGATTGATCCATTAAACTATATTTGTTTACTTGGAATGACCTAGTTTTGATAGGTAAATAATTACTTCTTAATAAGATTAAAGAACAGAAAATATAGGACCACAAAATTTAAGATATATAGAAAAGATACATCAAAATATATTAATTTATCAGGATCTAATAATACAATAAGATGAAAATGTAGGATTTAACTGTTGTTAAATAAAATAAAAATTAAGTGCAAATACATATCCTTTATTTATTTTAATAGTATAAATATCGAGCTTGATTGATTTTTTTCCGATTCATTTTTTTTAAATGTTAATGTTATTGGGATGTGGGAGTTGTGGTCCTAGTGGAGGAGAAATGATTTGCCCAGAGAACGAAGTACAATTGTGCCAATGGATCACTATATATATATATATATATAGATATAGATATAGATATAGATATATAATATATGCTTGGCAAATGAATATTAGTAAACTAATTTACAAACATATTCTAGTTTCATTAGTAGTAGATTAAAAACAAATTATTTGGATTTTGTTGTACTATTGTTGTAGTTTTTTCTTAGCATTAATAAAAATAACCTGTTTCAGCAAATATATAAATTACTAATTGGTTGCTTATAAAGTCAGTGAGTTACGGGCTAATAAATCAAAAGGGAGAAGGGGAGGAAAAGTTATAGTTGAGAATAATTATTCGTGACTATTACGGGTATTTTCCCTAATAATATGTATTACTCCCTCGCCATTTTATAGGACAGTTTTTGAATTTTCAGATTCATACAAATATGTTTTTGATGGTAAGTTTTTTTTTAATAGATTTTTTAAACATTTTGAATTATCAATTATTATGCTTATATATTACTTTTTACGTAGTTTACAAATATATAAATTTCATTTTAAAAAAATTAAAGATTTAATGTGTCAATTTCTGATCAAACTTAAACTTTTGACTTTTAAAAAACAAAAAGTGTCACATAAATTAGAAGAAAGGGAATATATAGGAGAAGTTATTGAGAGAGGTGTAAGTGCTGATGGTGGTAGTGGTGGACTGGTGGTGGTAATGGTGATGCCATGGTAGTTCCATGTCTATTCAAATGACCTCATTTGTTTGCATTTAATAAAGGGTTGAATCTGAATGGTTCAGACGTTGTATTTTTATTAAGATTTTAACACCTAGGGTACGTTCGGTATGAAAATTTTTTGATGGTTTTCTTACATGTTTTTCAAATGAACTTATTTTCCTCAAACTTAAAGAAAATGTTTTCCCTTTAAAGATTAAAAAAAAAACATTTTCCAAAAGTCTACTTCATCCTTCAATATTTTTTTCTTACCCTACCCAGTACTCCGCACCCGACCCTCCGTTGTACTTCGTACTCATCCCTCCCCATCCATAATTTTTTTTTAAAAAATTTTTGTTTTTAAATTTCAAATATTTTTTACCCGTACACCCAAACCAACCCCAACCCTCCCCCCTCCAAACAAAAAAATAAAAATTTTAAAATTACTTTTGAAAAATATTTCAAATTTAAAAACTTTTTTTACCTCACACAACTCTTATCACCCCTACCCCCACGAAAAATTATTTCGGAAAGTATTTGAAATTTTTAAAATTCCATTTTTAACCTCACCCTTATACCTTGACCCCCTCCCCTCAATTTCTTTTCTTTTAATTTGAAAATTTTTATTTTTTATGCACCCCCCACCCCTCCCCGGCTACCCCCTACAAAAAAAATTTGAAGAAAATATTGTAACTATTAAAAAAATTATTTTTTACACTACTCCTATCCACGGCTCCC
>NC_028647.1:56958828-56996881 GCF_001406875.1 Solanum pennellii | reverse complement strand
TTTTTTTTTTTTTATATATATAGGAATAATGTACAAGTACCCCCTCAACCTATGCCCGAAATCTCATAAACACACTAATATTATACTAAGGTTTTATTACCCCCTAAATTTATTTTATTGATAATTTTATACCCCTTTTCGACCTACGTGACACTATCTTGTGGGCTCAACGCTGGTTGTTTTATTCTTTCAAGCTAGTGCTACGTAGGCCGAAAAGAGGTAGAAAATTACTTATAAAATAAGTTCAGGGGGGTAATAGGACCTTAATATAGTATAAGTGTGTATCTGGGATTCGAGCATAGGTTAAGGGAGTACTTGTGTTTTCAAGGTCGGAAGTCTGGATTAGGTCCTGAGTCAAATCTTAATGTTGAATTTTGGAATGGTCATCGGGTCTTGTCCTAGTTCGGTATCAGGATTAGGTCCTAGATCAATTATTGGGGTTGATTTTCGGGTTAGAAATTATTTTTCTAAAGAGTATTTTCTAGTCTCAAGCAAAAAATAAAAGACATTTTCTAGAAAAAAAATCATTCGCCTACCAAACATTAAAAAATATTTTCTACTCACCAACCAAACACGAGAAAATAAGTTTGAAATTAACTTGCTTTCCAAGAAAACATTGACTAGAAAAATATTTTTCTTCATACCAAACACATCCTTAATCTTTCTGAATAGGTCTTTACATCACGAAGAGATATTCTTGTATGGATAATATTCAACATTACTATATTCACAATCACCATCCATCACCATAAGCCACCGCTGTCATCACAACCATCACCATCACCACTAACTACCTTTGTCATCACAAACACTATTATTAACCACCATTATCGTCTACCTGCACCAACCACCTCTTTCATCATAAACATCACTGTTGCTAGCTAATACTATGAACTGCTACCACACTTACCTCCTCCATCATTATAATGATCTCAATTGCAACCATCTCCTTTGTTTCTATAACCACTGCCATCTCTATCACCACTATCAACCACTATCACCACTATAGTTAATTCTTACAACCAACAAATTAACTCCGCCATCATACCTAGCTGCGAAGTCAATTATCACTATACATTCTCCGGTCACCATCACTACCAATGCCACCACTACTATCAACCACTATCACCACTATAGTCAATTCTAACAACCAACAAATTAACTCCGCTATCATAACTAGCAGCGTAATCAATTACCACTATACCTTCTCCGGTCACCATCAGTACCAACGCCACCACACTATCAACCACTACTGCTATTGTGGTCAATCTCTACTATCAACCATGCACCTCCATTATCATAACTAGCATTGTAGCCAGCTACCACAAACACATCACCAACCACTACTTATTCCTTCATCGTTATAATTACCAACACCACTACCAAGCGCATCATAATGCAACAACGCCAACCATCTCCACCGTCACAACTATCACCACCATCATAATCAACCACTAAAAAAAGATTAGCATCAGTCATCACCACCGCCACTATAAACTGTCTCCACTATCACTAGCTTAAATAATTCAATTTTTTAATCAAATAATAATTTTATTTTATTAATTCTTTTTTATTTGAATTATATAAGTATATTCAGATGCCGTAAAATAAACCATGTTAATAATTTAATGTTTTGATCTAGAAATAATATCTTAATTATTCATATTTATATTTAGATTCAAACGTCCAAATTTTAATTTTAAAAAGTATAGCCGAAATCTATGAATGTAAAGGTTAGTTTTTTTACACCCTTTCCTAAAGTATCGGACCGAGTCAACACATGGACTAACAGTTTATCCTTTCAACAAATTGAAGTGTGTCATGCAACAGGAAAATTATGGTTAGCTGATGGATTAATTAAATGAAGATTTATGATCAATATAATATTATTATCTTTATTTTTAAAAAGATTTCAAATAAACACACACAACCAAAAGTTGGATACTAATACATATGCTATATATCTATTGATAAAGACTTGCCAAGATATATTTATGTCAAAGCGTTTGATTTACTTATGATATCATCCGTCCTAAAACACAAAAAAGGGTGATCGAACGAGTTACTTAACTTGTTCCTTTCTATTATGATGCGGAATTAAGAAGTATAATAAAGTAAGAACATAATATTTTTACGTGGAAAATATCTGATTACAATGATGAAAAAACACGATCTACATCCCTACAAGACTTGTCGCCAATTCACTTAAACAAGTGAGTCTCAATAGAATTCAGATCACAAAAATTGAAATATAGGAATCATGTCTAATAATTAACAACCTACACATGTTATTGTGTCTCTCTTCAAAGCTACCCTTAAAAATTGTTTATATATATATGTTGGATTTTATTTGCCCTTATTTTTTTTTTTTATCATAAATAGGTTTTTATTTTAGGAAAGAGTTTTGGATTGACTAATTCTTTTTCTGGTAGAAAAATGTTTAGGGCTCTATAAATAGAGACATGTTCCTTCTAACTTAATCAGCATTTACAATGTAGTCTTAAGGACTTTGAGAGTTTGGGTTAGGGGGAGAATTTATGGGTCACAAGCTTGATATGCTATCACTTTTGTGAACCTCCCATGTATTCCGAGTGAATTGGTTGAGGTTGTTTCTCTCTGTATTTTGTACTCTCATATTTATAGTGGATTGCTCATCTCCTTTGTGGACGTAGGTCGATTGACCGAACCACGTTAAATCTGTGTTTTTTTTGATATATTTCTCGTTGTCTTCTTACTCGTGGTCTTTCGAGGTTTGCATTGCTAGATTCCACGTTACACCTACTTATTTACGGTCCTAAAAAGTGGTATCAGAGTCAGATTCAATGATGAAGTCAGGTTCAGTGGTTCGATAATCGACGATTGAACCAGGTTAGAAAGAGGTGTTCATCTTGAAGGGTGTATTTCTAGCCGCAACCTTTTTTGACAGTAATGAAGAATTTTGTTGGAGAAATTGTTTCAGAGAGGTTCTCTGTGTTGAGACATAAATTTTGCAAGGGAGATTATGGAGAGGAGAAGCAAGTTGTTGAAGATTAAGTGAAGAAGGTGGACAAATTTATTTTGTTAGAAATTCAGGCCAAGGGGGAGATTTGTTGGATTTTATTTGCCCTTATTTCTTACCATAAATAGGATTTCCTTTTAGAAAAAGGTTTTGAATTGACTAATCTTTTTTCTGGTAGGAAAAGGTTTAGGACTATAAATAGAGACATATTCCTTCTAACTTAATCAGCATTCACAATGTAGTCTTAAGGGCTTTGAGAGTTTGGGTTAGGGGGAGAATTTGTGGGTCACAAGCTTGATGCATTATAACTTGTGTGAACCTCCCATGTATTCCGAGTGAATTGATTGATGTTTTTCTCTCTGTATTTTTTGTACTATCATATTTATAGTGGATTGCTCATCTCCTTTGTGGACGTAGGTCGATTGACCGAAACACGTTAAATCTTTGTGTTTTTCGGTATATTTCTCGTTGTCTTCTTACTCGTGGTCTTTCGAGGTTTGCATTGCTAGATTCCGCGTTACACCTGCTTATTTACGGTCCTAACAAGTGGTATCAGAGTCAGATTCAATGATGAAGTCAGGTTCAGTGGTTCGATAATCGACGATTGAACCATGTTAGAAAGAGGTGTTCATCTTGAAGGGTGTATTCTAGCCGCAACCTTTTTTGACAGTAATGAAGAATTTTGTTGGAGAAATTGTTTCAGAGAGGTTCTCTGTGTTGAGACATAAATTTTGCAAAGGAGATTATGGAGAGGAGAAGGAAGTTGTTGAAGATTAAGTGAAGAAGGTGGACAAATTTATTTTGTTAGAAAATCAGGCCAAGGGGGAGATTTTTTGGATTTTATCCCTTATTTCTTACCATATATAGGATTTCCTTTTAGGAAAAGGTTTTGAATTGACTAATCTTTTTTCTGATAGGAAAAGGTTTAGGACTATAAATAGAGACATATTTCTTCTAACTTAATCAGCATTCACAATGTAGTCTTAAGGGCTTTGAGAGTTTGGGTTAGGGGGAGAATTTGTGGGTCACAAGCTTGATGCGTTATCACTTGTGTGAACCTCCCATGTATTCCGAGTGAATTGGTTGAGGTTG
Organism: Solanum pennellii; assembly: GCF_001406875.1. Taxonomy (NCBI): domain Eukaryota; kingdom Viridiplantae; phylum Streptophyta; class Magnoliopsida; order Solanales; family Solanaceae; genus Solanum; species Solanum pennellii. The sequence continues at coordinate 56,992,791 of NC_028647.1, read as the reverse complement.
TTTCCCTATGTATTTTGTACTCTCATATTTATAGTGGATTGCTCATCTCCTTTGCGGACGTAGGTTGATTTTCCAAACCACGTTAAATCTTTGTGTCTTTTGGTATATTTATCGTTGTCTTCTTACTCGTTGTCTTTTGAGGTTTGCTTTGCTAGCTTCCGCGTTTACACCTGCTTATTTTCGGTCCTAACAATATATATATGATTACATGTAGGTTCAAGGAAGTCAAGAATGGTGGGAGCATTGACAAGGACTCCACTCCAAGAAGGATATGTGAGCTATCCATGGGAGAAGAGAATGAATGAGTTTCTAGCAGTTCCAAAGTCAAGCAACTTTTACTCACTACTTCTCTTGCCAAAAGCCTCAGACAAAGCTTCAATTGGTTATAATGATTTAGAAGACACACTTTCTAGGGCAAATGCTTGGCTCATTGCTTCTCAAGCCTCTGGTGTTCCCATTGTTTTCATGAATATCCAGACTGAGTCTCTACTCACCAAGGTACCTTAACATTCATATGATCTACCTTTTCACTTACAAAAATATATCTTCTTTTTCGAATGTAATTTCTGTTCCCACACAACTTCAACTTCACATATTGTATCTTTCCTGGTCCGTCCAACTTGTGTATGTCTTATTTAGGGATTTAAACTCAACTAAATATCGTCCAAACGCCTAATTCACTGGTATTTTAACCTCAACTAAATAACGTCCAAACGCCCAATTCACCGGTATTTTAAATATTGAAGTTCAATATTTTGCAAGTAATTGTAAAGAATCCGGCTGGCCTAACTCCGATACCATGCAAAGAAAAGGATCTTGAGCTTAACTCAACCCCAAAATAAAAAAATATATAGAATTTTTAGATGAAATTCATGTTCACATACAGATAGAACTTTTACTTCCCATACTGTTTTTTTCAACCTCAAATAAGTATTGTCTCAACACCTAATCCACTAGTATTTTAAATATTGAAGTTCAATGTTTGCAACCCTAACTCAATCCCCAAAAATGTGGATCATGAGGGGAGAATTGCCTAAAACCAAGGACTGAACATCTAGAGCGTGAGCAATATAAGATTAAAGGGGCTAACATCAGAAATAGTGAATTGAGTGGGAATGATTGACTCTGATATCATGTAAAGAAATGAATTTTAAGTGCAAGTCAACCCAAAAAGTTAAAGCACAAGGAGAAGATTATACAAGAGCATATAAAGATGTGGGACCCCAGCAGTAATTTGCTTAATGACTTTATCATAACTCTGTTAGAAATGGCAAATATATTAATATGAACATTTATTTATGTAAAATCAAGTTAGGACAGTACTTGACATTCCTCTGTACTTCTTTTCTCTTAGATATCAGGGGAGACAGCTTCGTGCACTGTAAGTGCCGGATCACTTTCTGATTTATCAAACCTTGCAAATGCAAGTTTGTATGGTTTTGAAGATTACCATGGAGTGGATATTGGTGTTGTTCGAGCAGTTCGGCTTTGGTTTTCCCCACTTGGAGGAGAGATTCCTATTGACATTATAATCAAAGAAAATGATGTCAAACTTGGTTTTGCCATCAGCAGAACAGAAGAGGTAACTTATTTCTATCTTCAATCGCGATCCATACAATTTAACATTGATTATTTTACAACATTAGTGTACATATTTAACTTATTAGCATGTCAAAGTATCCAATTAATCAGTTTGAGAAGTTAGATGTCATTTGTTAAAGCACAAGAAGAAATCTTCTACAATCTTAGATCACATTTTTACTAGCTATGATAAAGTTCATTTTTGTAAGACAAAGTTGACCAATTGTTCATTAAAAATTAGACCATGTTAGTATCTCAAAATTATGTAGTATTGTAATGTTTGTTTGATCTTAAAGGCTAGAACATACTGGTTAGAATGAGATTAATTAACTTTAATTACCTAAAATGTCGCTAACCATACCTTTAAATTCTATTGTTTTTAACTCTCATTATAATTCTCTTTTTAGGGGTTTATTCATATATCATCAGTTGCTGAAGGTGATGAGGATGCACCATCATCAAGATCAGGCCTTGGCAATCTATACAAAGAAGCAAGGAAAGAGTGCAAGCTTTTAGTTGTATCAAGAATATCCAACCAAAAGGTACTTCCTTGGATCGTTTCTCCAACGGGGGCAGTCAGGTGCTTTGACACCATCTCTCTGAGTCAAAAGTTGTCTTTGCATCGACATGCTAAAGTTCCCATTCTTATGCACGTGTTCCTTTGGGACCGTTCTGTCCCCGTGCCAAATGGTGGTATGATTAACCGGTCAAGGACTATTTCCCCGACTATGCTACCATCGTTGCCACCTGAAGTTCGGTTGACACGCCAACCGAATGATAATCAGGTGATGCCATTGCCTCTAGAAGTTGAAGATGAGATAGGAAGTCAGAGTGATGAATCAGAACTAAGGCATGTCAGGGACACTGCTGGGGAATCTTCTTTTCGCTTCCATGATTTTTCTCTACCAAATAATTGGGTGTAAGTATTTTCTTTTAACGTTGTTTGCTGTACATAAAGAAGGCAAGTTTTGTAACTAAGGTGATCTGTTTAAGGGGCATTTGTAACAGCTTATAAAGTAACAAAGATTTGCTGTTTAGTCAGAATTGTAAAATAACTCATCTTTGTGTTGGCTTGATAAAAATATCTAAAGGTCATACTGACTGGAAGGCTCAGTGTATTGCAACTAGAATGTCATATAACTCAATGCTTCGGACACATTACATATACCAAAAGCTTCATTTCCTCTGTATTGTCAATTGTTGTGGCTAAGGGAGTTCTGGAAGATTATGACCTCACTAAGAACAACTGAGGCCCGTGGCTCAACTCTTTCAACTGAATTCTAAGAATAGCTGAGTTAAGTTGCTGATAAAAGAACAATGATTGGTAGGAGAGAACGACTGTAGCTTCTCATTTATCACATAACTTAGACATCTTGGCTGGCCTTTCTAGCTCATCATCCAAAACAACAGTGTAGAAAATTTGGAGGTTGTGGTGTCATGACATGACTGGTCACCCCCACTGGTTTCTTCATAATGTCTATCAGCCCCCTTGGAAGATTAAAGCTGATTAGTGGAACATTTCATGTCGATAATATCATGCAAAGTCTATTTGAAGCAGATTGTCTAGCTGCAAATTTTACTTAGAATAACATCAAATAATGTAAAGAATATTTGTGCATATGATCAGAGACGCAATAAATTTTGTTGAGAATATATTGACCAATAAAATTGTGTTATTTGTAACAACTTAAGCTTTTAGATGAGATGATCATACAATTCAAGATGAGGTCTAGAGATCGAATCTCACTCCATCCATATCAAAAAGAAATTTTAAGTGCTTGGCCCATGAAAAAGAATGAGGGGGTGTGTTGAAAATATAATTAACTAATAAAAGTGTGCTCTCTCTAGCAACTTAAGATTATAGATGAGATGGTCGCACACTGCAACAGAATTGTTGAAAAGAAGTTTAGCTTTTTAACCTAGAGGGTTTCAGTATTGCTGACATTTTACACAAACTGATTGCTGAAGCACTCTACTGTTAATTCTTTGTTGTCCTTTGTATATCTTTGTCATGCTTTCTTCATCGGAGATGTTTTCAACAGCTCTATCAGCTTGGACCCTAACATTGGTTAACTTTGTTGTGGTGTTAGTAGTTGTTGATGTGATGTTGTTAGATCAATATTTTCTGGACAGATATTTATTGTATTTCCACAACTGATGGATCAAATCACACTATTTTTCTGGACTTGTCCCTCTTTCAATATCAGATGAAGGTTTAGATCTACAACATATCTTGAAAGAGTTATAATCCATCATCCGAAGACACATCAATTACTTCAACAAAAGCTTTCTCTCCCAATTTTTGTCCAGAAGCAAGTTTGAAACATTGGGACCAATAAAGTATATAACACGGTCTGTAGACAACTAATATCTGACTTGTTACCTTGGGATAAAAAGAACTCCAATAATTATGCATATTCCAAAATGTAGAAACTCTGCAAACATATAGAAAAAGAGCTCCATAGTCGAACTCTGCATGCCACATGTGCCAGTTACTTGTTCATCCGTAACTGCGTGATATCACGATAGAAGCATGAACTAGGGGATAAAAAGGCCCTATGAACAACCCCAGACTCTTCCTTAAATGGAACAAATCACTTAAAAGAATTCATGGCTTGCTGTGCGTATGCTAAACTGTTCCTTTGTAGCCATAAACTTTTCAATGATGCTTCCATCAAGGATAGGTAGCTAAGACCCTTCTACAAACAGACAGTTGATAAAGGAACTTTAATTTTCTTATCAAAGACAACATTTTATACTTTCAGAATCAGACCTCCTAACTACTTTTTATTTTACTCTTCTCTCCCCTGAGTCTCCGTAGAGATTAAATTCTCATTTTGGATTGCTGCGGTAGACTGAGGAAAGCTAATAGTTATGCTAAAATATGGATGTCAAAGGATCATTTTAAGGAAACACCAAACTGCTTTTAACCTTATCTTATACCTTCAAACGAATGGAGCCTGATTGGAGGATAAGGTTTCCATCAAATGTTTCCAATAGCTAGAAATCATGAAAAAAAATGTTAAATCACCTCAGACAAATGAAAACAGATACCTGGTAGAATAGTTGAGGTGTGCACAAACTGACATGATACTAACACCACTGCGTTAAAGAAAAACAAGGAAAAGGAAAGGTATCTGCAAATGTGTTGCCTCTCTAACAACTTAATCACTTTGGGAATGCAGTTTTCAAAACTCAACATGGAAATAGAGAAGGCAGAGGCCTCATCTCTTAGTCTCACTGCCATCCTTAAACAAATAAGAAAAAATCAGCTGCATGGCGCAACCAAAAAAAATAAAAAACAATCAAACCCGCACCATTCGAGCAGATGACATCCTAATTAAAAAATAAAAACAATGTTCCCTTTCTAATTGTTTGAATTTCTTAATAACGTGGTTCACACAATTCAACAAGAGGTGAGGTGTCACAAGAGGTAATTCTTTCAAACATACTTGAGGACAATTTACAAGAAAAAGCATGTGAAATAAATGAAGGAGATCAAATCAGAAGCCATAGTTCCTATGAAGAGAACCTTTTTCAATCATTCACTAGAAAATGTAGGAGTTAAAATCTCAAACGATCACTCTGTTGAGAATATCATTGACTAATAAAAGTGTGCTTTCTCTAACAGTTTAAACTTTTAGATGAGATGATCACACACTTCAACATGGTAACAGAGCAGACATCAACTATTTGACTCAAAATACCCTTATTTCTAACGGCTCACGCTCATAAGCTTGATGAAGGGTAATGTTATACCAATTCCCACGATTAAAGGGCATTTTAAGCCCTTCTCCTTTAATATAATTTTACATTAATTAATATATGAGCCCACATGAATGACCTGATTTTGGTTTACATAGTAAATTAAAAATAAAATGTTAGTCATCTCTACTCTCTACCCTCCCTACCCCCCTCACTTCTCCTCTCTTCCACTTTTTTTTCTTCTTGGATCTTGGCTACTATTTTTTTTAACTTATGACAAAACAAGGGAGGAAAAAGGAGGAAAAATATGACAACATTCATATAGAAATAATTATTTCAATAGAAGATGATTTAATTAAGAAATTATGCATGTATACTACATTATATTTTTCTTTTGTGTACATCCAAATTTCAATAGAAAAAAATGAAAATGATCTTTTCTCTTATCCCCAACCCACCCACCATGATAATAATACAAATTAAAAGAATACAAACATGTAAGTTCATTTGAAGTTTGAGTCTCTAATATCCTAATTAAGAGCGAGATATTAAAAAGAAAATAAAAACAGGAAATGAACAAGACTATTGGATAATTAATAGAAAATTTTATGTCAATAGAAAAAAAATCTTGTTTTAGAAGGAGAATTAAACCAAACGAGTGTGGATTTTAGTTGGGTGATGTTTCTCTCAAATGCACACACTAGTGTACATGATCACAGAAGTAATAAAGTCTCTTTCTGAACCAGATTGTCGAACCAAAGGACTTACGATCAATTTATATCAATTCTATTAATTCCACAATTCAAAGAAAGTATTACAAGCAACTTTTTTTATACTGTTTGCATTGATTTCAAGAACCGTGGGTCTTTCTAGATAATAATTTTCACATGAGTTTAGGTCTACCCCATCCCCTTTTAACATCTTTACCCACCACAGTTTCACACCTACCCACAAGTGCATCCATAGGCCGGTGGAGGACATGCGCATCCATAGGCCAACAGAGGATCGACATGACCAAACCTCATATGGCCTTCTTTCGTTTGATCATCGATGTGTACTACTTGTCTATTAGATAAGACAATTGCACCTTTTCATTTCAACCATACGATGTTAATTCTTGAGTAACATCTTCATTCAGCATTCCATCCTATTGGAATAATTAGCCTATTTATTTGAATTATTTACATTTTGGCATTGGAATACCCTTTAGGATTAATTTTTTCCTTCTCATGCTAACTAAACTTGGATGCATGGTATTCAATCTTACTTCTACTTATCCTAAATCCCTTACTCTCTAAGGTGCTTCTCCATAGCTCGAGAAAATAGCACACTCTATGGGATCTCACAATGTGTTATGTTGGTTAGCTCATTCATAGCTATTGTAAATAAATGGCTTTTTTTGAACCCTGATGTGAACCCACTATTATGGGAAAGTATTGTATATCTATTATTACTATTTCGAAACTGATAGAATGGATGCATCCACTAGTGATAACTCAAGGTACATAAGACACAAGATTTTACATGGAAACTTCCTTGCTCATGGGAGGAGAAAACCACGACCTGTCCTCACAAGATCTCCATCCAAACTCCATTTCATTCAAATGGCGCAAAGTTTTCGATTACAAACTCTTGCAACCTAGAAATTAAAACTCTTTAATCCCTTCCCCCTTACTACAACAACTGTACTACAAAGGGAACTAAACAATAATTCTATTGCCCATTAAACCAACTAAATCTAGTTGATCTAGACTTCAAGAATCCAACAAGGGTGACTCTAGCCACCAAGTACAAATCTCAAAGATAGAAACATAAACAAGCAGCAACTCTACTACACCCGCACATCAACTAACTCTAGTTTATACTCCTAAGCAACTCTACCCAAGAGAACATAAAAAGAATGATGTAAAGAGGCTTGACTAAACATAGATGATTCTACTAACTAACTCTAGTTAATACGAATCAAACTAAAGACTAAGATAAGCAACCGATCTACTACCCTTATAACTTAGGAGTAGATTTACAATATAAGAACACAAGACACAAAGCTCAGAATACAATAAAAGATGCTTCAGCACTCCATCAGGTCCTTTGTTGAGTGTGGGCGTTATTATTCCTTGAAGATGACTTTTTCTTTGTAAGCTTATGAATTTTCAAAATTCAAGACTTAGTTTGACAAAACTTGAGTTGTCTTTAGAGAAGAGAGTAATATAATATGGACACAATCCCTTGGAGCAAAGCCATTGGCTGAGAGCCTGTTACTCTGAAAAGTCATGCACCGACAACATCAGATTTGACATCTTTTAGATAACTGTCTTTTGTCTTTTTCATATATGCAGTCTTTCATCGACCAGGTCCCATGTTAGATCCGGAGGTTGTTAAATAATCAAAACTTCAAATCATCTTAAAAAAATTTCCCCCCTTTTTGTGGTAATAAACTATTGTCCAACCACTTAAACTTTGGTCCCTTGGTTTCGTTCATTCTCCCTATCATCAATCCCAATACCTGAAGATTGAGGCTTTCCTGGATCTAGTCCCTTGTTAGATAAAGAAGATTGTTAAATCAGTGATAAGGGTCAAATCACCATTTAGAACCAATTAAAAAGGTGAGTGGTCGTAGTCACTTAAAAACCAACAATAAGCGGGGTCAAATTCTACAGGGAACAATGTATTGTGGAGAATTCTTTATTGAGATATTCAGATTTCAAATAAGCTCATTTGGAATAGTATGAACAAAACTGGGTGGATGGTACCACAAACTTAATATAAAGTTTTTGTTATCAATTATCGTAAATCAAGAATTAACAAGCAATCTAAGGGTGTGGGGATTGGAAATTAATATCATATAGGAGTAACTGTGTTGCTCTATATTGATGTGCATACCTGAATAGGCTAAGGCATCTTCAATGACACTAATCACCTTTCGATCACAAAGTATCTACACATAAAATCTCCTTTCGATTTCATCTAATACCAATTCTTAACAACTCAATGCCCTAGTCTACCCCCTCTTCCAAGAATAGGGCAAATAGATCCGACCCACAACCTCTTTGTCGAGGAAGTCAAGGACATGAAACCTTAATTACTAGAATTGAACTAATTATCCACTCGAATTAATCTCTTTAGAGCATCAACATGAGATTGGAAGTTGGAATTAAGTTTTGCATCCTTAACCTTTAAGTTAAACCCATGATAATTAGACCAAATTTATGCATGAATAACAACAAAACAGAGCATAAAACAATACCACTACATTAAATTAAACACTCAACCCCAATGGAGCACCCCTAGATCTTGGGGTTTTATCCACCCATCACAAAAGTAAAGAAAATATACCTAACATGAAAGAAGCCATGAGTAACTTGAATTCAATAAATTAAGAGTAAACCAACTTTGAATTTACTTTAAATTATCGAATTCAATATTCAAACTGTAAACCCCATAAAGAAAAGAAAAAGTGTTATAAAAAAGTAAAATATTCTCTTTCAAAACTTTTTGCTGAACTCAGTTGTTCAACACTCTGATCGAACTACCTGGAAACTATCATTGGGGCTATTTATATTTTTTCCAAAATTTGGTGCAAAAATCCACTTTGCAACCAAATCGATGACATTAGGCAGGCTCACCTATTTCACTCAGTGAATCACCATTCATTCCCCAACTAACCTTTGTGAAGCTCTAGGCTTCATGTGCTCGAACCACAATTTACAATCTCGATTGAGTAAGCCTTTCAGTTTGGCGCATTACCGAATACCACCTTAGTTTACCGTTCGAGCATTAAATCTTAGCCTTGCATACTGTCAGATTGGGCAATATAGTTCAGGTACGCCTTTCTCATTTGGCGTATTGCCTTTTCTTCTAGAGTTTGCCGAACCTCTTTGATAGACAAAATTGCTATGCATTGTCATATTGGGCGAGGTCTTGCAATGTCAACGATCCTCCTTTAATGTTGGGCGATCAACAATGTTCTGTTTAGCACTTTTTTTTTTTTTATTATTGGTCATTCTTTCAAGATTTAGTCCACGCCTTGTCCAATTTACTTCATAGGTGTTAATCATCAATATTTGATTAGAAAAGGACAAAGTTAGGCGTTGAATACACTAGTTATTGAGCTAAATGAACCTTAAAAGTGCAAATCTATCACTAATCAACACACACAACTTAAAATTTTGTTTTTCCTCAAGTAAATCAAGAACACAATAAGCTCATTAAGGGTGTATACAATAGTAGTCAATGAGACTTAACAACAAGGGACATTGCAAGAATACTCTCAATAACATGTTACCCTAATCATGATAAAAAAGCTTCAAATGATGATTAGATAATCTCAACACAACCTCAAACTCACTTTAGCTTCTTGTCTAATGCAAGAATATGTTTCAACAAATGCATTCAAGTGCCCTCACATCAAGAACGATTCCATGCTCTCGAAAAGAAAATCAACAAAGGTAATAGGAATAAATGCAACTCTTACTCTCTCAAAAGAGAAATACATGCGAGTTTTGTCCTATAGGTTTTTCCATATCTTCCAATCATCAAACAACTTGCTTCATATAATATATCAAGGGTCTTTTAGGGTTGTAATGAGTTTGAGGGCTTAGGTAGGGTCAATTTGGATTAACACCCTTTTCAAAGAATTGTTGCAACTATAACATCTCTCAAATTAAAGTAACTAGGAAGAAGCTAATAATTGGAAATAGTCATTTTTGGAAACAATGAAAATCTGGAGATCTTGTTAAGTTAGAATAATTTAAGTTCTATTCAATTTCAAACAACCAAACTTCTAGCTCGAGATGGGTTAGGAGTACTTCCAGATATTGTAGGAAAGATTTTGGGGTGAACTTCCCAACACCGCCGAGTTCCGAGTTCATATGAGTGATTTATGTCCTTTAGAAGTTCGGTTGTTCGAATAAGGAAAGTCTAAAATTGGATTTTAGAAGGATAGTTTGGTCTTTTCCTTACCCAATTATTTTATTTCATTTTTGTGTAATTAATTGGGGTCTACACTAATCATATTCAGCTTATGCTTTTGGAAAAAGAGTTATGGTTCTGAGAAAGAAGAAAAGAAGAGGAGAAAGAAGGAAATGAAGAAAGAATCGTCAAGAGCGTTGAGTTTAGCTTGTGGATTTCGTCAAGGGGTGATCCCTATAATGTATGTCAGATCACATAGAGTTGGGTCCATCACCTTCACGCCAATCATGTTTACTTCAGTGATTTTCGTCCTAAAAGAGTTAGACATCGTTGTATTGAGTTGTGTTCTTGAATTATTTTCATTCTTGAACTTAGATGTGATTGATGGGTTCTCTTGAGGTGTTTTAGCGATGTTAAGAGTCGTTTCACATTATATTTTAGTGTACATGTGTTGGGTATCTGAATCAAAGAAAGCATTGAGAAAAAGAATCGATTTAAAATGATTTAGGATCAAAAAATGAGTTGAAAATCTTGTCAGACGCACCTGAGAAACAGGCCACGCGACGCACCCCCATAACGCCAGACAAACTAGGGCAGCATGCCTGATTCGAGCCTTAATCAAATGGAGATGGCACAGTGTTTCAGGGATGCACCCTTATCGCTGTTTTTTAACCCAATTTTTCATCATTCAGTCCGTTTAAGTCTTTCTAAAGTGTATTAACACTTCCTATTGATTCTAACTACTCTAAATGACTTATAAACATCTAAAAATAACCCATAAGCATGATTTACAACCTTGAATCTATAATAAGAGCCAAGTCTAGGAAGTTATTAGAGTCTTTTGCAAATGCTTTTAACTTTGTTTTACGACTTAAAGTTCAAGTTGAGTAAGGATTAAAGAGCAAAGTTTGAAGTTCATTTCTTTAGAAGTATATATCGGGACTATGTATTACCAAAGAGTAAAAATGATTTCACCTTTAAATAAGAAAGAAAACCTTGATTTCCAAAGGGCTTTTGAGCTAGTTTTCAAAAAAGAGTAATCACTTTCTAAATAAAGCAAGTGTAACATCTCGTAAACCAAAATAGCTAGGATTAAACAAAGAAACTAAGAATAGTTATATTTGGAAAGAATATGAGAAATCAGGAAAAATTCCTAAAACTTTGTTTGGATCATTGTTACCCATTTTTTCATAATGTATTGTATTGTATTGTACTCTATTGTACTGTAATGTATGGTAGATACAATGTTTGGCTATAATGTATTGTTTGTTGTTGTTTAATAACATTTTAATTGTTTGGTTTTATTATATCATACTATATTGTAATTTATAGATTTACTAAAATATCCTTTATTATTCTATGGTAGGAGGTTTGACTAGATTTAAATAATTGAGGTAAAGGGTAAAATAGTATTTTGAAATATTATGTAAAGATATAATGAAAAAAAGAAATTAAGTAACAATGGGAACACACCAAATTGGTTGTTTCATAAAATAAGGGTTTTCATTGTTACGTAACAATGAAATTTAACAATACAGTACAATACATTTTAAGTAACAATCAAAACAAACATTGTAGGTATAGTAATGATACAATAAAATACAATGGATAACAATGATCCAAACATAGTGTAAGTGTAAAAGTATGTTTTTGGTCATTTTCAAACGGCCATAACTTCTAGCTCAGGATGAGTTAGGGTCAGTTCTTTGTATGGTTGGAAAGCCCTTGATGAATCTTTCCAAAGCCGCCAAGTTTGCATAATTTCGATATAGTATGAGGGATATATGCCTATCGGAAGTTAGGCTACTGGACTGAGGAAAATCCAATCTGGATTTTAGTAAGGGTAAAATGGTCTTTTCATCCTACTATTTCCTAATTTATTTTAAGGGTTTATTAGGGGTTAACTATACCTTAACTCAAATTTAGGAAAGTTGAATACACTTAGGGATTGGGAGGAAAGAGAAGAGAAAAATAAGAAAGGAGAAAAGACCAAGATTTCTTCACGAACGCCAAGATCGTTGAGTGATTTTCTTCGGGGGTGGTACCTTTAAGGTATGTGAGATCTTTCTATGATGGGTTCTTCCACCAACACAATAATATGTTTAATTAAGTGCAAATAGAGTTGATTGAGTGATGAAATTGAAGTTATTGATGAAAACTGTTGATTCCTGTTGGTTGAGTTGTAGTATACCTTGGGTTGTTTGATTTGTGTTTCTAGGTTGTTTTACGAGTCTAAACTATTGGGTATTGAGGATTTTAGTGATTCTAAGTGTTTGGGGTAAGATCCATGGGAGTTTATAAGGTTTAGGATTAAAATTGGAGAAGAAAAGTCAGAAATCCCATCTGACAAGCCCTGGGGCGCCGCGCCAGTTAGAGCCCCTCATAACAGTCTCTGTCTGTCAGGCTCTAGTGCCCTGCACCTATCAGAGCGCTAGGGTCACCTAGAGATCCCATTTCCCCCCACCTTTTCGTACGATTTCCTACGTAATGCACCTATAAATCATAGTTGATTCCAACACTCTAAAGTACATCTAAACATCATGAAATCATCCATAAACAGGAGATCATGATCCTTGAATCCATAATCCAACTCAAGGAAAGTTAAGATCAAGCTCGAAGAAGTGAAGAGTCAAGCCTAAAAGTTAAGAAGCAAGTCAAAGTGAGTTCTTAAAGTTTTTAAGAGTCTTAGACAAATATTTTTACTTTGTTTTAAGGCTCAAGCTACATGTTGAGCAAAGAGTAAAGAGTTAAGTTTCAAGTAAAGCAAAGAGCTAAGAGTGAGTTCATTTTTCAAAAGCTATAGGGAACTAAGTAGTCCCTAAGAGTATAAATGTTTTTCACATTTTGAGAAAGAAAGGAAGCTAGACTTCCATTGAGACTTTGGCTAGTTTTTGAAAATAGGAACTATAATTTCCAATAGAGCTTTTAAAGCTAAGTTTGAGCAATTACCTCAAACTAGAGAAAAAGTTGTTTTAAAAACCTATGAGAGTTTTCATATCATCTCAAGTCTCCATATACCATGTAGCCAGCATGGACAGATAAAGGGTCATACTTTTTAGATGATTTATTAGTGCTTTTTAGCATAAACTAGTGGATTCACTTTGTAGTGCAGGTATATATATATATATATATATATNCTAACTTAGTTTGTGAATTTTTCAGTGAGTTGTGACTTTTCTGATAAGTTGTGACTTTTTTAAAAGGTTTGTGATTTTTCACCGAGTTGTGACTTTTCAAAAGAGTTGTGCATTTCCAAAGAGTTGTGATTTTTTCAATGAGTTGTGACTTTTGAAAGAGTTGTGACTTCTAGGAAATGTCATTTTTCAATAAGTTGTGACATTTATAAAAGGTTATGACTTCTCAAAATGTCAGGACTTCTCAAAAGGTCATGATTATCCGATAAGACACAAAAAATATAATTTCACTGAGTTGTGACTTTTCCAAAGAGTTGTGCCTTTCCAAGGAGTTGTAACTTATTCAATAAGTTGTGAGTTTTCATTTTTCAATAACTTGTGACTTTTTCAAAAGGTTTTGACTTCTCAAAAGGTTATGACTATTTCTATAAGACATTAAAAATACTTTCTCTCATTTCTTTTAACCACAATTTTTTTAGTCTTCTACTATTCTTTTTCTTGCATATTAAAAGATTACATGTGCTTTGTGTCACGCCCCGAGCTACCCCCGAGACGCAAACACGGGACCTAGGACCACAAGTTATTCCAAGATAACCCTGCTGGCAATTGGGGCACTTACTCACAAAATCTGCTATATCTCTCTTCATGTCATTCCACCAATAGACTTTCCGCAGATCGCGGTACATGGATGAATAGAATATCTGGAGTTATGGACTTCTGCAATAATATGCTGTCTCAACTCGCCCACATTAGGAAAACACAATCGACGTGTAGTAAAGAAGTACACCATCTACCCCTTGGGAGAAAACCTTCTCTCTCTGATTATGGATTGCACCCTAAATTTCAAGCAAGATTGGATCACTGTCTTGCTTTTCCTTAACCTCCACTACCAAAGAAGATTTTTTCCCATTCTGAACTGTTACACCACTGTCTGATATACTCATAAGGCGAACTTCCAAGCGAGCAAGACTATGAGCATCCTTCACTAGCTCTTTCCTTTCTTCCTTAACATGGGCTAAACTAACCATAGATAATCTACTAAGAGCATTTGCTAATACATTCTCCTTACCAAGATGGTCATGCACACTCATATCATAATCCTTAAGGAACTCAAGCCATCTCCTCTAGAGAAGATTCAACTCTTTCTGGGTGAACACATACTGAAGGCTCTTATGGTCACTGAATACATCTATATGAACACCAAACAAGTAGTGTCTCTAGATCTTAAGTGCAAACACCACTGCTGCAAGCTCGAGGTCATGAGTTGGATAGTTTTTCTCATGCACCTTAAGCTGTCTAGAAGCATAATATATAACCTTATCTCGTGGCATCAACACACAACCAAGGCCAATTCTGGATGCATCGCAATAGATCACATAACCATCTGAACCCTCTGGTAGAGTCAAGATAGGAGCTGTAGTCAATCTAGTTTTCAATTCTGCAAAGCTTTTCACACAATCATCTGACCATTGAAACCTGACCATCTTCTGAGTCAACCTAGTCATAGTGAGGCTATGGATGAAAATATTTTCACGAACCTTCTATAATAACCCGCTATGGATGAAAATATTTTCACGAACCTTCTATAATAACCCGCTAGACCTAAGAAACTTTTGATATCTATAGTAGAGGTAGGTCTGGGCCATTGTTTCACTGCTTCTATCTTCTGCAAATCCACTCGAATTCTCTCATACAATGTGACCAAAAAAAGCAACTGATTTCAATCAGAACTCACATTTGCTAAACTTAGCGAATAACTGACGATCTTTGAGAGTCCGCAGAACAACTCTCAAATGTCTTGCATGTTCTTCCTCATTCCTAAAGTAAATGAGGATATCATCAATAAAGACAATAACGAACAAGTCCAAGTACTGTTTGAACACTATGTTCATCAAATCCATAAAAGTTGCAGGAGCATTGGTTAGTCCTAATGACATAACTACAAATTCGTAATCATCATATCGTGTTCTGAAGGTTGTTTTCGGAATGTCACTATCTCTAACTCTAAGCCGATGATAACCCAATCTGTGGTATATCTTTGAGAAATCGATAGCACCCTGAAGTTGGTCAAACAAGTCATCAATCCTGGGGTTAGGATACTTATTCTTGATTGTGACCTTGTTCAACTGTCTATAGTCAATGCACACTCATAGAGAACTATCTTTCTTCTTTACGAACAACACTGGTGCACCCCATGGTGAAATACTACGTCTGATGAAACCCTTATCTAGAAGGTCTTTCAAATACTCCTTCAATTCCTTAAGCTCTGCTGTGGCCATTTTGTAAGGAGGAATAGAAATAGGCTGGGTATCTGGAAGGAGATCAATTCCAAAGTCGATTTCCCTTTTGGGAGGAACTCCGAGAAGATCTTCTGGAAAAACTTCCGAAAACTCATTAACTACTGGAACTGACTCAAGAGTTGGAATTTTAGAGCTAATATCCTTATGCCGAACTAGATGATAGAGATAACCCTTAAAGATCATCTTTTTGGCCTTAATATAAGAAATGAATCGACCCATAGGCGCTAAGCTACTACCCTTCCATTCTAAGATTGGTTCATTTGCAAACTGAAAAAGAATAATCCTAGTTCTACAATCGACTGAGGCATAACAGGAATGTAACCAATCCATGCCTATAATGACATTGAAGTCTACTATTTCTAACTCTATAAGATCTGCTGAGATGAATTTCTAAGATACTGTGACAGGGAAATTTCTATGTACTCGTCTAGCTATAACTTGGTCACCAACTAGAGTAGAGACTGAGAAAGGTTCTGAGAGAGCTTCTGGACTGACACTGAATTGGAATGTTATGTAAGGAGTTACAAAAGAAACAGTAGCCCCTGGATCTAACAATGCATAATTATCAAGGTCAAAGACTCGTAATGTACCAATGAATACATCAACAGAACCTTCCTCATCCTAGCCATCCTGAAGAGCATACAACCTGTTCTGGCGCTGACTGCCACCTATAGCAGATGAGTTACTCTGCTGAATTGGGAGTCTTGCTGGTGCTGATGAAGTTGTAGATTGAGATCTACCATTTCCACCTTCTTGACCCTGTCTAGAAGGACAATCTCTCAACCTGTGACCAGACTGACCGCACCCGAAACACCCTTCCTTTTCTGCAAGGCACTCGCCTGGATTGTTCTTACTACACTTAGGGCAAGTGGGGTAAGTATTGGTGCCTGAAACACTTCCTTGATCTTAGAGTCTGGTGCTTAAACCTTCTTATTAAACATGTTCTTGAAGGATGGAACACCAGCTAATGAAGGGGCTAGGGATGAAAGCTTCTGCTAACTCTACGAGAGATTTCTACCACCCGAGTCATAGTTCCCAGTCCTAGCCTTCTTATTCTCCTTGGCATGTTCCTTAAGCTTATTACCCTCAACCTACTGGGCATGAGTCTAGAGATTTTGATATCTCCTAGTAAGATAGCATTTTCACACTCTATTTTCACCAAATTTGACACTCCACACAAGAACTTATTCATCTGATCCATGGAGTCAGCAACTATGTGAGAGCATACCTGTAGAGTTAGTTAAACTTGATTCCATACTCTTGGACTGTCATGTTACCCTGCCTTAAGTTCATGAATTCCTGGGTTTTTGCTTATCTCAACTCTATTGGGAAAAACCTATCTAGAAAGGTCTCACTAAAGCATTCCCAGGTAATAAGAGTTGCATCTGTGCCCTTATTATCCTTCCATTGAGTGTACCAGATATGAGCAACATCTTTCATCTAATGTGATGCCAACTCAACCCGATCATCCCCAGTAACCTCCATAACCTCAGAGATCTTCTCGATCATCCAAGAAATTCTGGGGATCCTCATTAGTTTGCGCTCCTAAGAACTCAGGCAGATTCATCCTAACAAAGTCAAGACCCTTGCTGCTATCGATCCACCATTTCCATTCATATGAGCTTGAACCCACTGATTGTTCTGTTCGGCGACACTCTAAGCAAACATCTAAATGGCACTCTTGATAGCCTCCCTCTCATTAGATGTGGTGCAGTTCACATCCATGAAAAGGACTCTACTTAGTGCGGCTTTTCATACATCCTAGGACACTTAAACCTAGTGTTCTGATACCAAGTTTGTCACGCCTCGAGCTACCCTAAAGACGCAGACGCGGGACCTAGGACCACAAGTGATCCCAAGCTAACCCTATTGACATGATCATGAGCATACTAAAGAATATAAACTATTGCGGAAGCTAAATCATATTTTAAATAAAAAGATGGGGTATATCAATATACTATAGCTGAAATATTTAAAATAATGACGACTTTAATACAAAGAAATATTAACTCAATGCTAAGCTGAAACTAACTATGTCTGAAAATAGCCTCTAAACTGACTAGAAATGCTGGCACAAGCCCCAAAAAAGTCTAGCAAAAACTGAAACTAAAGGACTAAACACTGAAAAGAAACTCATGAATATTGTCCTTGGAGGATGAGGACTCACCATTGAATCTGCTGAACTGGAGATCAGAAATCAATCTAAGCGGGATCTGGATATTGAGAACCTGAACCTACATCACGAGAAGATGTAGTACACGTATGTGTCAGTATTTGAAGGTACTGAGCATGTTGGATAGGGTAAAACTAAAATAAAACATAGCTGAATAAGCACAAAATCAAGTATAGAAATCTAAACATGATATACTGAATGTTGAGATAACCGAATGCAATGGCCAATATATAACATGTTGAATCTGAATATTGAATTTACTAATAAATTGTCAATGCAATAGATTCTAACTAAATTGTGGGAGCTACTAATAACCGATAATAAAACCACATGAGCTAAATGTGGAGTGCGATGTATACTCCCCATTAAGAGGACCCAATATACCCTGCCAAAGGTATAAAGGCATGCTGGAGTGATCTGATGCCCACAGAGGAGACTTACAACCTACTCGGCTAGTAGTTCTTGGATTATTTGGGTACGCTGAACCCTAGTCCAACTCGGTATTATGCTACTCCCAATGAATTAAATGATAAAGACATTATGACTGAATTTCTGTATATACTGGATAGCTCAAGATTGAACATGCAAACTGAGAGTGCAATTATTAATATAATAATTATGCATTAATAACTGAGACATGTATATCTGAAGTAATTGAAATATATAACATAGCATGTGTAATTCAAGAACTAAAGAAATACATAATTAGGGTACTGAAATTCATGTGATAAACTGAATAATAACCTCACAATCTGATTTGGAACATATACCTAACTAATTATTGATGATCTGGTGTAATTCTACAAACCCTAGGTTTAACCTAGATAAGAGAATCAAGAACTGACTATGTCTGAAAATAGCCTCTAAACTGGACTAGAAATACTGGGAAAAGCCCCCAGCTAAATCTAGCAAAAACTAAAAGTAAATGACTAAAGACTAAAATGACACTCATGACTGTTGTCCTCGAAAAATGAGAACTCACCACTGAATCTGCTGAACTTGAGATCGAAAATCGATCTATGTTTGATGTGGATGCTGAGAACCTGAACCTATATCATGAGAAGATGTAGCGCACGTATGCGTTAGTACTTGAAAGGTACTGAGCATGTAGGATAGAGTAAAGATGAAATAAAACATAACTGAAAAGCATAAAAGCAAGTATAATAATATGACATGATAAACTGAATTCTGAGCTAACTGGATGCAATGAAAAATTTATAACATGCTGAAACTGAATAATACTGACAAATGGACAATGTTAAGAGTCTGACTGATCTGTGGGAGCTACTAATAACCGATGATAAAACTACATAAGCTTAATGTGGAGTCCGATGTATACGCCCCATCGAGAGGACCCAATATACCCTGACAAAGGTATAAAGGCATGCTGGCGTGATCACTAAACTGATTGCCCACAGATAGGACTTACAACCTACTTGGCTAGTAGTTCTGGGACAATTGGGTACGCTAAACCCTAGTCCAACTCGGTATTATTCTACTCCCAATGAATTTTGTAAATTAACTGATTATGTCTGAGTTTCTGTAAATACTGGAAAGCTAAAAACTGAACATACAAACTGAGAATGCAATAATTAATCTAGTAATTATGCATTTATAACTGAGGCATGTATATCTGAAGTGTCTGAAATATCTGACATAGCATGTGTAATTCAAGAACTAAACAAATACAAAGCTAAGGTTCTGATGTTCATGCGATAATATGAGTAATAACATGATAATCTGATTTGGAATATATATTTAATAAATTCATGAAGTTCTACCAAAGTTCTAGAAACCCTAGGTTTAATCATGATAAGAGAATTAAGAATCTGACTGAAAACTAGGGACCCAATGGGTGAAAGGAACACACTAGTGAAATCTCACATGCCAGGTGATGAAATCATGGAAAAATACTTAATTTTTGGGGCTGGAACTGCTGGAACTTGTGGTGTTCTTGAACTAGGGTTCTTGAGCTTTTTCTCCTCTCTTGCTTCTAATTTTTTAGGTTTTGATTTTATGATTAGACTTGGATATGTTTTAATCATTTTCCAGGCTTAAACTAACTAAAATATGATGAATTAGGGTCAAAACGACGTAATTTAGGGTTTAAACGGAGTGGAAAAGGTCAAAAAGACCTTTGGGAAAGTTGCTATCGGGCCAAACGACGGCCAGGACTGACGGTCCGTCGTCTGCCCGATGCCCCGTCGTTGGGTCCGTCGTCAGGGCCTGTTCGACAGGCCTTTACTAAAATAGGCATAACATTTTATTCGAAGGTCTAACAGTTATTATCATTTGAAGTTGACCCAACTGCATTTCCCCTTAACTGCCTGGAAATTTTCCACCTACGGACTGTGTTGGTCATCCGTAGCTCTTTTAAGGAGTGGCTGAATGGGGGTCTCGATCGAAGGTCACGGACTACGGACCGTCGTCTGACGTACGGACCGTCGATCAAGACTTAGCCAATTTTTCCCGGCTGAATTTTTGGGAGTTTCTGATCCCATCAACGGTTGTGCATGATGTACCGTGGTCTGTCCTACGGATAGTCGATGCCACTGTTGGTTGCACCTGCAGATTTTTTTGAAAAACTGATTTTTGGTCTATTTTGGCTATGTGGTGTTACAATTTGTTTTCATTGGGTGAGTTTAAATAAGGTTGTAAGTGATGCCTTTGATCTTAGTATATGTTGATTACTATTGAATGTGAGTGGAAATACATGTTTCTTTTCGGTCAAAAAAAAATATACAATTTTATCAGTGTATTACTTGTGCCATTAGTTGTATGACAGCCTTCTGTTGCCTTTTCTGTAATAATTTTATTAGATCAAAGTTAAATCAGTTGCTAATAGTGGTTCCTTTGTAACTTGTTAAGTGCAAGGTTGTGGTGATAACTCCCCTTTAATGATATGCTTCAATGTTCTGCCAAC
This sequence comes from Solanum pennellii, assembly GCF_001406875.1. Lineage (NCBI taxonomy): Eukaryota > Viridiplantae > Streptophyta > Magnoliopsida > Solanales > Solanaceae > Solanum > Solanum pennellii. Next base: position 56,972,064 of record NC_028647.1, on the reverse strand, counting down.
AAAAGAAGAATTAAGCGAGGATACATTTTATTTCTCCGGTGATCTAATAATAAAAATTTTTAGAGGAAGAAAAGTTCATACATGCATATATATATATATATATATATATATATATATGTTACAAATGTATTATCAAGTTAACAAGATATTTTAAACAGAATATATTATTTTAAATTATTCCGAGTTCTTTCGCAACAAATATGAAAAATATGTGAAAATATATATGAATCGTTTAAAAATCATCTTTTACCAAATACATCTTATTTTTAATATTATTGAATAAACATTTTCATTTTGTCCCTACACTAAATTAAAATCTTACGACTATTGATAAAATTTATTTGAAATACAACTATTACACATTAATTCTTTAGTTATAACATTATATATTTTCTTACTTATTACTAATTTATTGCAAATACAACTACGTGGCACTATCTTGTGAGTCCAACGTGTGTTGACATTTTTTTCAAGCTAGTGCCACGTAGGCCGAAAACGGGTAAAAAACTATTTATAAAATAAGTTCAGGGGGTAATAGGACATTAGTATAAAATAAGTGTTTCTCTGAGATTTCAGGCATAGGTTGAGGGAGTAATCATGTATTTTCCAAACATTATACAAACAAAAATAGTTCTAAAAAATAAAATGTAGTTGTTCTTTTCACATGTTCATATGACTACTGAACATTATAACGTAAAATACATGTGCAAACACATTTGGATAGATGAATAGAAAAATATACAACAAATATCGTCTATAAGGTAATATTATTGAGATACCGCGAATTATATGATTGAACCTTAGTAAATTGAAATTAATATATTCATTTAACCAATAAAAAGTTTGATTGACCATCTTCATATGTTCGCGTGAATAAGAGATACATATACTATGATCCACATTGAACATACACAAAAGAATCTGTAATATTATTTTGTGCAAACCATATTATTAAAATCTTCGCTAAATAAATAATACTATTTACTGTAACAATATTTTAACTATATATATATATATATATTAACACAATGGACCACTAAATCAATACCTAAGACAATTGGTGAATAATAATAGTAATTTAAGTTGATATTGAGACGTTATGAATAAATCCTAGAATATACTCGAATTTACGGAATATTTTATTGAAGTCATAGTACTCACTAAACAAGCATTTTACACTAATATTAGGCACAAATAAAAATAATCTCCAAAATATTTAGAAAATTCAATGACACTCGACCCTAAAATAAAAAAAATACAAAAAGACAAAGAAAAAGACATACGAAGTAACATAATTTGAAAAACTGAGAAACTTATAATGAATATCAAAAGATAAAATGCCCTTGAACTGAGCTCGTGGGAGAAAGGGGAAATCACGGAGGAACTGACCTCATGAGAGAATGAAAAAAATTACGCTCTTTGCAAACAAAAGTAGACATATCTAGATGAACTATGAAAAATGAGTTTTCTTTGTCTCATGCTAGTCATTTTATATGTGATTGAAATATTCCTACATGAATCAAACGATTTGTTTGTTTAGACAACGTATAAGTGTTTGTGCAACATGCACAATATCAAGTTAAAAATTATATTGAAACACTGAGGTTCGATGAGTTCAAATAAGAAAAGATTAAATAGAAGGGTTCACAATAAAAATTCATACAAGTATAAGGCTATATCACGTAAATAGAAGGGCTCACAATACAGTACATTATTCTAGATACACTCGATCGAAGTAGATTCACATGTATCTAGGATACATAGATAAATATTGTGGCCTCACCTCCCTCCGATCTTGATTGTCACTCTTTTCTCGTCGCGTATTTGATATGCAAAATACATGGTAATTATACTAGATTTTTTGCTAGTGTTGTTGAAACAACACGAATGTTTTCCATAATTTATTTTAAAAAATCTTCTCATTTTCTTAATGTTATAAAATTATAAACTTGAAAAGAAAAACAAGAAAAAAAAGAAGTGCTAGCTCGCCCAAAACCTCGACCCTTCTAGAGCTGGGTCTAGTCGAGCATTTTTAGACCCTTCGAAATAACGAGCCAATCCACCCTAGCCCTTCAAATTTCTTGGCCCGTGAGGCTTGGTCCGAAAGAAGCTAGGTCTGCCCTTTTTAACACCTCTTTCTATATAAAGCTATATCAAACCATTTGACCTTTATGCTTAAACCCTAAATAACGCGCAACACTATAATCTCTGTCATAGGTGATAGTGGACATGGCTGCTTTAGGTAGGAGTATTTTTATTGTAGTTGCAGGTGGCTGTTTTTATGGTGTAGGAACTCCATTGACAGATTACACGGCTTCTTTGATCATCTCTTTTGGTTTCTTCCATGTATGTATCTGCTCCATATTTTTGGGTGTGATGAATTTATCTCAAATCTCAAATTGTGTTTCTTTGCTTAATTTTTATGTCTTTTTTTGGATGTTTATTATTGATTGCTATTTGAGCTTCGCTTTTTTCCCAGACATGATATATCGTTCGAATTTGGGGTGTTTAGGTTCTTTCGCAGCTACAAAGATTGCGTTGATGAGATTTAACTTTTATGTAAGGGACTCTTAGATTTTGTGTCTAGATTTGAATGAGTGTTTCAAGAATATGCTATTGAGATTTAATAAAATTAGAGTTGTGGTTGACTAAACGCCTTGTTATTCTCACTTCATTAGCTAGGACTCCCGCCTGTTCTGGATTCTTAATTCGAGTTGTGTGGTGCATTAAGAGTTTTGCGTTTGGTTGATGAAATGAAAATTTATCTCATTATGTAGTCTTGGTTAAATCCTTACTTCATAAGCTACGTTCCATGCTTTAGATGTTCAGTCCTACGTGCGGGGTTGTTAGAGTTTCACATTAATTAAAGAATTGTAATTATGTCTTGTTATGTAGTATTGATTAATCCTCACTTCGAATGTTACACTTCGCTAATGTTAAGGTCCATTTTCGAAGTGATGACCCGTTTCTTTTTCTGCGTTTGTTCAAATTTTTCAGTTTTATTGGCCTGCAGGGAATCTGTGGACAACAAAGGGCGAGGAGCCACAGATTTCAACTCCAATTATATATGAAAATGAATCCTTTCTTGATTTCAACTTTCCACCTCTCTATTTGGTTTGCATCTTCAGTGAATTCGTAATGCCCTTGAACTGAGCTCGTGGGAGAAGGGGTGGATATCATGGAGGAACTAAGCTCATGAGAGAATGGAAAAAGTTACGCCCTTTGCAAACAAAAGTAGACATATCTAGATGAACTATGAAAAATGAGAATTCTTTGTCTCATGATAGTCATTTTCTACGCGATAGAAATATTCTTACATGAATCAAAAGATTTGTTTGCTTAGTCAACGTATAAGTGTTTGTGCAACACGCACAATATCAAGTTAATAATTATATTGAAATACTGAGGTTCGATTCAGATAACAAAAGAATAAATACAATGGTTCACAATAAATATTCATACAAGTATAAGACTATATCACGTAAATGGGCTCACAATGCACGTATATTGTTCTAGATACACTCTATCGAAGTGGATTCACATATATTTAGGTTACATAGATAAATATAGTGACCTCACCTCCCTCCCAAGAAATAATTGTAATCATCATATGTGGGTATGTGGTATGAGGTCAATTTGTAGTAGTTCAAAAATTTGTTAGTAATATTAGTACTTCCTTATAAAGGTATACCGGTCTGTCTTTCCATAAGACATATGATACAAGTGAAAGGTTGTCTAGTAAAAAAGTTTATAGATATATATGGTAGAGATACTCTTCATTTTACAAAAGGCAGATGTCCTAATTTAACATGTCACAAAATTTTAGTATCTTAAGTGTGAGATGATGGTAAAGATTAGCACAAATTAAAGAAATCAATAGTAGAAGAAGAGGAATTAGCAACACAACTAGCTTCTTTATTAGCTATTTATGAGTATTTTACCCTAGGTGATGGTGAGACTTGACTCTCACTTTCAACCAAGACCTTTTGACAATTGATAAAAGTAGGGACGAACTGATCGACAATTGGAAGAATAACTAGTGATATGAGATGAACCATTATCATTAGTGTTACATTTCAGAAATTGTTAAGTTAGATAGAAAAGGAAGAGTTTAGATGTTTTCCCTTGTTGCAGGAATTGTGAGTCTTAGCTACAGACTATAACAAGTCCTACGGTTCATAGGAAGGAAATATTTAAGTTGAGTTTTAGAAATGTTGAGACTCTGATTATGGAGTTACAAATGGATAGGGCGGGATGTAGTCAGTCATATGGGTCATATATGGGTTCCATAGAAGGGTTTTGGGCTTACTAAATTTCGTGCTTAAAATTGAGTTCTATAAGTTGGCTCTACGAGGAATAGGAAATTGGACAAATTGTAGTATGGTTCCACATGAAGTGGATAATTTTTGGATTTCTGAAGTTGGTTCTATGGTTGACCAGTACGAGCCATGGAAAGGTCAACATACCTTAGGTCCCAATAAAAGATCACTTCCGCCAGTTAATTCCTAAAGGTATTTGGATCTTTTTCTATGGATTTAATGTCTATGCTATGTTGTTTGACCTAATTCTAAGACCTATAACTACCTTTCAACCCCTAAAGCTACCAACTCTCTCATTTAAACCTTTATTTTCATTTTCATTAAATGGTTGAGATGAAGACACACCAACTGTATCTTTTTGTGGTGAGGAGGACACATCAATACTATATATTTTATGGGGGAGGACACATCATCATTAGTGTTACGCAATACGGGTAGCTCCTCAACAACTAAAGGTAAATTAATTTGATCATCAACAAAATCTGCATCATTCAAATTATCAAGAAATTTTAAAACATCAAAATCAATATTTAATATGTAGTAGCCACCATTCTTGTTGATTCTACATCCAAATGTTTCCACATTTTTAGCATCCAATTCCTATGCTAATTTATGAAGCACCATGATATGCAACTCATATACATCTATAATATTTTCAAGATTAATGGTTTCGTTGAATAGTTTAGCTCAGATCATATACAAATTAATGAGTTTGAAGTGTCACAGTTATTTCAATCATTTACTTAATATGTGTGTTAAGTGATAAGAAAAATAACATTATTAGTGAATTTGTTCGGACTTGGAAAATATTCTAATTTTAAACTAAGAATATAAAAAAGCCCTATCTTGTTTGAGGTAACAAGGTGTCAATATTCTTATACACAATTGAGATATTAAGTTTAGAAGTTTAGGTGAAATTGAGATTTTACGAATAAATCCTAGAATACAAGCACATTATTCTACAAGTATAAGGCTATATTTGGGAAATAGAAGGGCTCACAATACAAGCACATTATTCTGAATACACTCTATCGAAGTAAATCCACATGTATCTAGGATGCATAGATAAATATCTCGACCTCGCTTCCCTCTCATTTTGCTTGTCACTTTTTATCTCGCTCGCATATCCGGTGTGCAAGAGACATGCTAATTATACTATATTTTTTTGCTAGTGTTGTTGAAATAACACGATTGTTTGCCATATTTGATTTTAAAATCTTCTCATTTTCTTGATGGTATAAAATTATAAACTTAAAAAGAAAAAAAGGAAATAAAAAGGGCTAGATCATCCTAGCCCTCAGCTTTTCTACAACTGGGTTGAGTTGAGCATTTTCAGGCACTTCAAAATGACGAGTTGGTCCACCCTAGCCCTTTAAATTCCTTGGCCCGTGAGCTTGGGCCGGATGGTTCTAGGCCGGCCCTTTTTGACACATTTCTAAATATAAGGTTATATCAAACCATTTTACCTTTATGTTTAAACCCTAAATAACCAGCAGCACTACAATCTCTGTCGTAGGTGATGGTGGACATGGCTGCTTCAGGCAGGAGTATTTTTGTTATAGTTGCAGCTGGCTGTCATTCTGGTGAGCAACTCTATTGACCGATTTCACCACTTCTCTTATCATCTCTTTTGCTTTCTTCCATGTATGTATCTTCTCCATTTTTTATTGGATGTGATGAATTTATCTCAAATTGTGTTTCTTTGCTTAATTTTTATGTCTTCTTTTTGGCTATTTGCTATTGATTGCTATTTGAGCTTAACTTTTTTTTCCAGACATGATATATCATCTGAATTTGGGGCTTTTAGGTTGTTTCGAAACTACAAAGATTGTGTTAATGAGATTTAACTTTTAGGTAAAGGGACTCTTAGATTTTGTTTCTAAATTTGAATGAGTGTTTGTAAGGATATGCTACTGGGATTTAATAAAAGGAGATATATAAACCTAACTTCAATTAAATAAGAAAGTGAATCCTTTCTTGATTTCAACTTTCCACCTCTCTATTTGGTTGCATCTTAAGTTAATTCGTAATGATACTTCAATAGTTCTAAATTGGGTTAGAACATATATAGACAAATAAACAACAGATAACTTACATAATATATATATATATATATATATAGAAAAATTATATATGCAAGTACATGCTATCTATCTTTATAGTCTGGAAGGATGTTTTTGCAATTAATAGTACTTACATAACTTCATTAATTTCTTTTACAATGAAACTAAATGAATACTTCAAACAACTTTTCATTCAACTGTAGCGGACATTGGTTCTCTTTCCATGTTATGCAAAGAAGCTAGCTTATTGAAAGTATATGTTGAAAACACTAGAGAGATAAGACATTAATTAAATCTCATATTATTTTCATTTTCACTTGTATTAAATTGGATGTGCATGCAACCCTACTTCTACCTTGTGGAGGTGAGGTTGAGAGATTGTTTTAGATAGACCAAAGTGAAGCGTATCAAAATAAATATTAGAAAAAACTACAAAAATGAACAAGTCATATTAAGTGATATTAATCACCTAAAACTGAAAGTAAATAAACTTTTATAACATGTTAATTACATAAAACATTGAGAAATTGCATGATAGATATGTATAAATATGTGTTAAATCTAAAACAGATATCGAACATCCGATAAGACAAATAAAAAAGGGATACACATACACACATACATATTTTACAAAGAAAAGTAAAAAACGAAAAAGAAACATATCTAGAAAAATGATATGAAAAAGGGTAAAACATTACTAACCCCCAGACCCACAAAATTCATCAACAATAGCAACAGATCTTGCATGGAACTCATTAGTCCAATGTATATTTGATGGTTTGTTTTGTAAAATCGACGAAACAACGTTAGTCTGAGTTGATGAGTCATAAGATTTAAATTAAAAATATAATAATCATAATACTCAAAATCATTATGATCAAACTCCAATCGAGAATTGTCATACTTGACATCAAGGAAATGGGACGGAGAAACATTTTCGCAGAGCTAGACGAAAGAGATCAATTAAGAAAGTAAAGAGTTTATGAATATGTGGTAGTTTGGAGAAAATTCTTGACCTATTTTTATAGGTGAATTTCCATTAAATAAAGCTCCATCTTTAGTGGAAATTTACCCATAAACACAGGTCAAGGGTTACTCAAAACTACCCCATATTTAGAGTGTGTATGGTATTATTTACTTTCTTAATTTTCTTTCCTCTATCTTTGCGACAATGTTTCCCCGTCTCCATCGTATGTTTCCAAGAATGTCAATTTAGTCAGTGTTTAATGATAATGATATTAAATGATATGATCCTTGTATTTTTAATTTTGATCTTGTGATTTATCAACTCAGACAAAAAGTTACCAATAACTTACTGTTGTTGCATCAACATTGCCAGACCAACCATTTCTGATACGTTAGAGTAATGAGTTGCATACATGATTTGTTGCAATAAATGAACATGGCGGACGTAAGAGTTAGTAATTTTTCACCTTTTATTTCACTTTGTCATATTTATGCTTTTCATTTTCTTTGTAAAATATTTGTGTATTTCGATATCCTCCTTTTTTTTATCTTACCAAATGTTCCGTATCTATTATGGATTTAACTCGTATTTATCGTAAAATTTCTCAATAATTTATGTAATCGACTTGTTATGAAAGCTTCTTCATTTTTAATTTTAGGTAATTAATATTTAACAATGAATTTGCAAAATATATTGTCGCTAACTCCATTGGCTTAGAAACTCCTCAAAAGAATGAATCGCACCAGACATGTGTCCTTGTTGTTATGAAATTACAAAGAGACTTTAATTTTTTTGATGTTGATATGTTCCTTGCCATTTCCTTGATTAGATATGTTCCTTACTATTTCCTTGTAAAAAAAAGGGTTTTCATTCAATTTAGTGAATTCCTTTTCAAATTGATTTGATGTTTTATTGTGTTGGTTTATATTGATACTCTATGGTTAATTAATGGTGAAGTTTTTATAGTTCTTAGTCTTTGACCTAGTTTCTATAAAAGATTCATTATTGAACCCTTTTTCCTAACCCTAGCCATGAATTGAAGTTGTATATGATTAGAGTTGTTGGAATTGATAATATTATTGTTTAATTCACTATAATTATGATGATGATGATGAGTGTATCATTGAAATTTTTTGATGAATTGACGGTAAGATCTTGAAGAATGTTTTGGAAGCTATATGGTAAGACCTTTATGATTATGAGTTCCCTACTTCAATAATGTTGGTTTATTCTTGATGATGATATTTAATTAATGTATGATGATGTGCATAGATTAAGAAGATGATTATATGATGATTATGATGGCATGTTATGAATATGTTGAATTGTGAGATCATAGTAAGGGTATGATGATACAAGGTTGATGGTAATTCTCTTGTGTGCCTTATATGATATGACTGTGATGTGTTGATATCACTAATGATGGATTGTGATGAAAGGAAGTTCTTATCCTATACCTAATGAGCTAATGAAATGATTATACAAGGGGTTAGTCTCTTATGGCCTATATTAATATTTGATGATTAGGAATGACCTAAAGGAATTTCAAAGGAAATTTAGTTTAGCACCAAGCGAACTAGATATCAGAGGTGTCCTTTTCCAAGAGGTAATGTAGGTTCACTAATGTTCGCATGAGATGGATACTACCATACAATGTTAATACATGAGTTTCCACTATATCTCCTAGTTCCTTAACTATGTTCCCCCCCGTAGGAATGCAAACTAATGGATCCACCTAGAATGTTATGTTCATATTTTGGTTCTACCTTGGGAAGTAGATCACCTTCTTTCGGTTTAGGGTTTCATGAAACCGGATTACATGTTTAGCTCACATAGTCTATTGTTAGTTAATGCGATTGTTCCCGAAAGTAAAATGAATGAATGGAAGTAATAAATATGGACTTAACTAGGGTGACTTAAGGGGTACTACTAAGTATGGGTAAGGGTATCGGACTTTTACCTATGTGTTACACAAGTTGACCTTGAGGGGAGTCATAGGAGGTTGTTCTTATGCACTTGTGTTATAATGAAATGTATCATGTTGATCCTATATGATGTTGCTCTTATATGATGTTGGCTTCATTTGATGAACTTGATATTGGTCTAAGTTGATATGTATGTTAGTGACTACTCATGATGTTATGTCATATATGGTAAGACATTACTTATGATCTCTTTTCTAGTTTACTTGATTATGTGGGGTTATGAAGCTTCACATGAGTGTTGCACTTGTAGGTATGGAATGGGATTGTTGGTAAGAGTTTTATATGCTTTGATGATATGAACTCTTGAACATGATATGCTAATATGACTTTATGTTGGTGTTGTTATTATGTATGAATATGAGTATGTCTTATTTGGTTTTGATCATTTGCTTGTATATGCTCTCATATATGTCTACACAAAGGCTTTCCAAATGACTTAACATGTTTCCAAAGAAATGGTCCCTTTTATGCACGTATTTAAAGGTTTTATGTGCATATGTTTCCATACTTAGTACAAGTGGTTGTACTAACCCATATTCCTTATGTTTATACAAATATGTAGGTTTAGGCTGTTAAGGTGTTTCGGGGCCATTTGTAAGAAGACTTGAACTTTTCCCCAAGTTGTTGGTGAGTCCTCAAAGTTCGAGGATGGTGCCAATTGTTATATCCTAGTAGTATTGCTTATGTCTAAAGACACTTATTGTTTCCTTATTCTTGAGACTATTGTTTTATGTGTATATGTGACATATTGTACTTGTAAGGGCTATGCCCAAACCTTTCTAACTCTCGTTTAAATGGATATATGTGAGACAATGGGGCGTCACTAGAAACATATGTGCTAGGACTAGGCAGGGATGGTACATGGTTAGATGAATGTGGATATGCATTTGAATCCAATGTATGCACATCATATTATTGGTTACTTGGTTAGTAGTAACTTCAAACTGTGTTTCTTTTCAACAATTAATCGTTAACAAAAGTTGTTGCCGTATCACACATATAAAACAATTTATCCAAATGAATAGGAAAGTAATTTCAAGACATAATTGATACTTTAACATTCAGGAGAAATATCATAAGGAAAAATAGTTTCGTGAAAAGAGAACATATCTAAATATAGGAGCTCTCTTAGTAGCTTGATGTGGTACCTTGTAGCCTTTTGTATTGAAAGGGTATCCAACAAAATGCTTGGTGTTGCCCTTGATTCAAATTTGTCTTTGTGGGCCTTCAAATTGTAGGAAAACAAAGGCATCCAATATCTCGTAGGCAATTTTGATTGAAAAATAAGTACATGCATTTGTTGTTTTCAAGAGATATTTGCATTTCCTTCCTATGATAGCATTTTGTTAAGGTTTATAAGGGCATGATCTTTGGTTTGAAATTGGTCTTCTATTTAAGATATCAAGGCTTCCATAACTTTTCGTGCATTACTTTGTCATATCATGTACTGTGTCCAAGTCGATCTACTACGGTAATCCACCATCATCAAGAAATAATCGCAATTACCATATGTGGCTTTGTGGTATGATATCCATAGGTCAATTTGTAGTAGTTAAAAATTTTTGTTTATAATATTAGTACTTTACTAGAAAGGTATACAGGCATGTCTTTCCATAAGATATGTGATACAAAAGGTTGTCAGTAGAAAAGCTCATAGATATGGTAGAGAAATTCTTCATTTTACAAAAGGCAGATGTCCTAATTTAGCATGCCACAAAATTTTACTGTCATAAATGCGAGATGGTAAAATTTGACTTATACTTTCAACCAAAACATCTAGCTTCTTTATTAGCTATTTGGGAGTATTAAACCTTAGGTGATGGTAAAATTTGACTTATACTTTCAACCAAAACATTTTCACAATTTATCAAAGAAAGGACAAACTGATTCACAATTAGAAGAATAACTAGTGATATGAGATGAAGCATTCTCATTAGTGTAACATTTCAGAAATTCATAAGTTGGATTGAAAAGGAAGAGTTCAGATATTTGTCCTTGTTTCAGGAACGGTGACTCTTAGCAACAAACTATAGGAAATCCTACAGGTCATAGGAAGAAAGTAGTTGAGTTGAGTTTTAGAAATGGTGAGACTCTGATGTTGGGCCTAAAAATAGATAGGGTGGGATGTAGTCAGTCATATGGGTCATATCTGGGGTGCATAGAATGATTCTAGGCTTAGTAAATTTCGTTCTTGAAATTGAGCTCTATAAGTTGTCCTTAGAGGCGTAGGAAATTGGATAAATCATAGAATGGTTCTGTGGGAAGTGGATGAATTTCTGAAGTTGGTTCTACGGTTGACCAGTACGAGCCATAGAATGGTCTACATACCTTAGGTCCCAATCATAGATCACTTCCGCTAGTTAATTCTTAAAGGTATATTTGGGTCTTTTTCTATGTATTTAATGTCCATGCCACATCATTTGACCTGATTCTAAGACCTATAGCTACCTCTCAATCCCTAAATCTACCTAACTCTCTCATTTCTCTCAAATTCCCAATTCACATCCAAGTTCATCCCCTCTAATTCTCTCCCAAGTTCTAGGAAGAAAGCTAAGTCCAAAGTCTCCAATTGTCTCTTCTTTCGCTAGGCTTCAGTTACTAAGGTATAACAAGAGCTTGTTCCAAGTTCTAGTAAGAAAGCTAGAGTTTCAAGATTATAAAAAGTAAAGAAGATACTTTAATTTTGTGGTCTTACACTAGAAATATGTTATTGCACCAAAACGTCGTTAATTTACAGTATTCAACAACACTTTCGTGGTGAATAACATGAGAGAAGTGAGGTTAAAGACATGTTAAGAGAAGAAGATCACACACCTTTTCTTTTTTGCCACATAGATAATTGAACACAAAAGGGAACTTCTTTACATTAATTAATCTCTCTCAAGTTCTAGGAAGAAACCTAGGATTCCAAGCTCAACGTCTCCATCTTCCCTCTTGCACTTATAAATGTTTTCAAAACCAGTATCTATACTTACATGGCCAGATGGTTGCTCGTATAGATTTACCCTATCAACTTTCTATTTTGCTTTTTCTTGGATGTTAGATTGTCTAGCTCGAAGCAATTCATCAAAATCACTCAAATTATATCAACATCATAGAGTGAATCAGAATAAAAATGAAACTCTACATTTACTCTAGGAGACTAGTCCTTAACTCTGTTTTCATTTAAGCCCTTATTTTTATTTTCACGAAATGGTTGAGATGAAGACACACAAGCTCTATCTTTTTGTGGGAGGAGGACACATCAACACTATTTTTTATGGGGAGGATATATCATCATTAGTGTTACGCAATACCGGTAGCTCCTCAACAACTAAAGGTAAATTAATTTGATACATCAACAAAATCTGAATCATTCAAATATTATGAAGAAATTTTAAAACATCAAATCAATATTTAACATGTAATAGCCATCATTCTTGTTGATTCTACATCAAATGTTTCCCCATTTTGATCATCCATTTCCAGTGCTAATTTATGAAGCAATATGATATGCAACTCATATACATCTATATTAATATTTTCAAGATTAATGGTTCCTTTTACATAGGTTATCTCAAGATCATATACGAAACACCCTCCATGTTAAATTTAAAGTGTCACTATTATTGCAATTGTTTACTTACCATGCCTGTTAAGTGATATGAAAAATAACAACATTAGTGAATTTTTTCATACTTGGAAAATATTTTAAAAAATAAGAATAGCAAAAAGCGCTATTTTTTTAAATGTAACAAGGTGTCATGATTCTTATACACAATTGATATATATATATATATATATATATAAATATATATATGTATGACTTTTCTGATAAGTTGTTACTTTTTTCAAAGGTTTGTGATTTTTCACTGAGTTGTGTCTTTTCCAAAGAGTTGTGCATTTCCAAAGAGTTGTGACTT
>NC_028647.1:56953523-56955072 GCF_001406875.1 Solanum pennellii | reverse complement strand
CACTTTCTTTGGCTCTCTAGGAGTCTTTGTGAAGCTTACTCTTTTCTGTTTGCCCATAACACAACTCTCGCAAATACCCATATCAACAGACTTCAGTCCCTCTAATGCTCCTTTTGCAACTAGCATCTTCATTCCTTTTGCACTCATGTGTCCAAGTCTGTTGTGCCACAGACATGAACTGGAAACACCTTCAGCAACAGCAGCCATGTTAATACACCCTGCAGTGGTGTACAAGGTTCCAGATTTGGTGCCACGAGCTACTACCATAGTACCTTTCACAATCTTCCATGAACCTTTCCCGAACTCCGCTGCATATCCCGTGTTATCCAACTGACCAACAGAGATCAGATTTTTCTTGAGCCCAGGAATATATCTGACATCCTCCAATGTCCACTGGTTTCCCGAGGTGGTCTTTATGCAAACATCCCCCTTTCCTTCAATCTCCAAGGCTTTATTGTCAGCAAGATACACCTTTCCAAAATTTCCAGATTTGAAATTTTGGAACAACTCCTTGCTTGGAGACGAATGGAAAGATGCACCAGAATCCAAAATCCATGATTCAACCGGGCTGTTTACACTAAGGATTAGAGCATCCCCAATGTCCTCTGCTGAATTTACAGAATCATTGTCATCTCCAAATTTCTGATTATGTTTCTTCTTTGGCTTTATACAGTTCGTCCGAAAGTGCCCATTTTCTCCACAGTTCCAACAAGTCATGTTTGATCTGTTCAGGGATTTTCCTCGATTCTTTGATTTTGATTGACCATGTTGATTTTGGCCTTTCGTATTACTTCTCCCCCTTCGGTCAACGCTGAGAGCACTGCCGGATGAATATCCCACTTCTCATTTGCGAATACTTTCGCTAAGAACAACATCACAGATTTCATCAAACTTCAGTTTCTCAGATCCACAGGAACTGTTAATTACAGCAACAACAGTATCCCAAGACTCGGGCAAAGATGACATCAAAATCAACGCCTTAATTTCATCTTCGAAATTAATATCCACAGAATTGAGTTGACTCACAATCATATTGAACTCGTTTATATGATCAGAAACGGATCCATTCTAAGACATCTGTAAATTGAACAATCTACGCATCAGATATACCTTGCTCATTGCCGATGGATTTTCATACATGTTTGACGGTGCCTTCAACAGACCGGACGTAGTCTTCCCCTTCACGATGTTGAACGCCACGTTTCTTGACAAAGTCAACCGGATCAACCCTAGAGACTAGCGATCCTTAAGCTTTCACTTCTCCTCCGTCATGGATTCTGGCTTCACCCCGGTCAACGGTTCGTGAAGATCTTTCTGGTACAGATAATCTTCGATCTGCATCTTCCAGAAACTGAAATCGGATCCATCAAACTTCTCGATTCCAAGCTTTGAACTATCCATCTTCAGTGATCGCGTTGAATCTCCATAGCTCTGATACCAGTTGTTAGGATCGAAATCACGCACACACACTTTCTGAATAAAGAATACAGGAACTTTCAAGAGAAAGAGATGAGAGATCTAGAGAGAGAAAGAGAAAACCCAATATTTC
>NC_028647.1:56923456-56953405 GCF_001406875.1 Solanum pennellii | reverse complement strand
GGTCCGTCCTGCTGCTCCGTCACAGAGTTCAGAGACTCAATTCCACTAAAGGGTCTGTGACGGTCCGTCGTGCCCACGACGGTCCGTCCTGCCCTTCCGTTACGAAGTTCAGAGAGTCGATTTCAGTACCCAAATTTTAGAATTCTAAGTGTTTTGGGACGAGACCCCCTCGACGACCCGTCGTGCCCATGACGGTCCGTCGTGGGTTCCGTCGACTCAGACAGTTTTTCCAGAAATAAAATCTGCTGCTTAAAACGACTAAACAGGTCGTTACACTCTGTTGGCTTAGAAACTACTCAAAAGAATGAAACACACCAGGCATGTGTCCTTGTTGTTCTGAAATTACAAAGAGGCTTATAAATTTTTGATGTTTATATGTTCCTTACCATTTCCTTGATTAGATATGTTCCTTACCATTTCCTTGATTAGATATGTTCCTTACTATTTCCTTGTCAAAAACATGGGTTTTCATTCAATTCTCTTTCAAATTTATTTGATGTCGTAGTGTGTTGGTTTATATTGATAATCTATGGTTAATTAATGGTGAAGTTGTTATAGTTCTTAGTCTTTGAACTAGTTTCTATAAAAGATTAAGGGAACCCATCGGCAACCCCTTAAACTTGGCACTAACTTTCATTTAAACACCTTAAATAGATTTTGTTCATTTTAAACAGTTTGTATTGTGTCATTTGAACATTTTCCGCCGACTCAACACTATATGTGTCCTACACGAATTCTGAGCGCGTTTGAATAGTTTTTCAAAGAAGCTTATTTTTCGTCTTCTTCCTCACTCTTCTCTCTCCTTCCACCATCCTCTTGAATTTGTTTATTTTTCGTTCTTCTTTCTCAGGCTCTCTCTGCCACTTTTCACCATGATGCAAATATTTTTTAGGTTAGTATATTACTTGATTTCTTCCTCATTCTTGAGAATATATTTCTTTTTATTTTGTGATCTCACATTTAATTTTTCATCCATAGTTTCTTGTTAGATGATAATCGCTTATCACTAATCGTTTCCTCTTAAGTGTGCAGATCTATTGAACATCAAAACAAAAAAATGATTACAGTTTTGAAACAGAAGCATTTCCCTAAAATTTATTTTTCATATCGTTTCAATCTCAATTTAATATATTTCTGCCCATAATGTTTGTATATTCACTAGAAATTGAAATAAATAAATATGTAAAGTTACAGATCAGATAATTAATTTTTGAATTTATAATTAATATCTTTATCAATTACAATGAAGATGAATGTTTCAAGGGAGATAAATTTTATTTTTGTCCTTCTTTGCAACTATAGTGACCTGTAAGAAGAGAAAATACAAACTGTAATTTTCCCCTGTTGTTGGTGGAGTTTTAGAAGAAGAAGGCATGTAAAGAAAATGAAGAAAGGGGTGGGTCCCAGGTGAGAGATATGGAGAAAAACATAAAGAAAATGAAGTATTTTTAAAAATAAAAATAATTCCATGTGTCACATGTAGATTTGTTTATTTGCCCACGTAAAAAGTTTTTGTCCGACGCGCCTAAACTGAATCTGAAAATATAAAAAATGTGTAAAAATGACACAATCGAAACCTACCTTAGGTGTTTAAAATGAATAAGGCTTACTTGAAGTGTCTAAGTGAAAGTTAGTGCCAAGTTTAAGGTGTTACCGATGGGTTCATCCTAAAAGATTCATTATTGAACCCTTTTCCCTAACCCTAGCCATGAATTGAAGTTTTATATGATTAGGGTTGTTGGAATTGATTATGTTATTGTTTATTTCACTATAATGATGATGATGATTATGAGTGTATCGTTGAATTTTTTTGATGAATTGATGGTAAGATCTTGAAGAAGGTTTTAGAAGCTATTTGGTAAGGCCTTTATGATTATGAGTTCTCTACTTCAATAATGTTGGTTTATTCTTGATGATGATATTTAATTGAAGTATGATTATGTGAATAGATTAAGAAGATGTTTATATGATGATTATGATGTCATGTTATGAATATGTTGAATTGTGAGATCATCGTAAGGGTAAGATGGTACAAGGTTGAAGGTGATTCTCTTGTGTGCCTTATATGATATGACTATGATTTGTTGATCTCACAAATGATGGATTGTGATAAAAGGAAGTTCTCATCCTATACCTAATGAGCTAATGAAATGATTATACAAGGGGTTAGTCTTCTATGGACTATATTAAGATTTGATGATTAAGAATGACCTAAAGGAATTTCAAAGGAAATTTAACTTAGCACCGAGCGAACTAGATTTGATAGGTTTCCTTTCCCAAGAGGGAAGGTAGGTTCACTAATGTTCTCGTGAGATGGATACTACCATGCAATGTTCATAAATGAGTTTCTAGTATATCTCTTAGTTCCTTAACTATGTTCCCCCCCCCATAGGAATGCAAACTAGTGGATCCACCTAGTTATGTTCATGTTTGGTTCTACCTTGGCAAGTAGAGCACCTTCTTTCGCTTTAGGGTTTCATGAAACCGGATTCCATGTTTTTCTCACATGGTCTACTGTCGGTTAAGGTGATTGTTCCTGAAAGAAAAATCAATGAATGGATGTAAGAAAGATGGACACTAACTAGGGTGACTTAAGGGGGTACTACTTAGTATGGGTAAGGGTATGAGACTTTTACCTATGTAATAGACAAGTTGACCTTGAGGGGAGTCATTGGAGGTTTTTCTTATGTTCTTATGGACTTGTGTTATAATGAAATGTATCAGATTGGTCTTATATGATGTTGCTCTTATATGATGTTGGTTTCATTTGATGAACATGATATTGGTCTAAGTTGATATGTATGTTGGTGACTACTCATGATGTTATGTCATATGGGGTAAGGCATTACTTATGATCTCTTTTCTAGTTTACTTGATTATGTGGGGTTATGGGGCTTCACATGAGCATTGCACTTGTAGGCTTGGGATGAGATTGTTGGTAAGGGTCTTATATGCTTCGATGATATGAACTCTTGAATATGATATTCTTATATGACTCTATTTTGGTGTTGTTACTATATATGAATATGAATATGTCATCTGTGGTTTTGATCATTTGCTTGTATATTCTCTCGTATGTGTATACACAAAGGCTTTCCAAATGACTTAGCATGCTTCCAAAGAAATGGTCCCTTTTATGCATGTATTTAAAGGTTTTATGTGCATAAGGTTTCCATACTTAGTACAAGTGGTTGTACTAACCCATATTCCTTATGTTTCTACAAATATGTAGGTTTGGGCTGTTGAGGTTCTTCGGGGCCATTTGCAAGAAGACTTTGACTTTCCCCTAAATTGTTGGTGAGTCCTCAAACTTCGAGGATGGTGCCACTTGTTCTATCCTAGTAGTATTTCTATGTCTAAAGACATTTATTCTTTCCTTATTATTGAGACTATTGTTTTAAGCATATATGTGACATATTGTACTTGTAAGGGCTATGCCCAAACCTTTGTAACTCTCGTTTAAATGGATATATGTGAGATAGAGTATTAGACAACTTAAATAAATCGATTATGCGAAATGATTGATCTATGTAAAATTCACAATGGAGGAGTCCATATATGATATGTGAGAAGTCTGAGTACACTTCACTATGTAAAAGTTTTAATTTTTCGTATTTTTTTCTACCAATGATATTTCATGATGTATGCTAAGGTCTAGTGTAAGTCCTCTTTGAAGACCAAGACGCCGGTTAAGTCTAGGGGGGGTGCTCCCGGGCGTGACACATGGTCATGATTGGATATAAATGAAGTGAGGAAACATTGTGGATCAGGGGTGTTAGATGTAGGTGTATGGGAACGCAAGTTAGTAAAGTGTAGTTGGTTTTACGGTTGACCAATACGAGCCATAGAAAGGTCTACATACCTTAGGTTCCAATCATAGATCACTTGTGCCAGTTAATTCTTAAAGGTATATTTGGGTCTTTTTCTATGTATTTAATGTCTATGCTACATCATTTGACCTAATTCTAAGACCTATAGATACCTCTCAATCCTAAATCTACCTAACACTCTCATTATCTCAAATCCCCAATCCACATCCAAGTTCATCCCCTCTAATTCTCTCTCAAGTTCTAGGAATAAATAGGGTTCCAAGCTCAACGTCTCCATCTTCCCTCTAGCACTTATAAATGTCTTCAAAACCAGTATCTATACCTACAAGGCCAGATGGTTGCTCATATAGATTTACCCTATCAACTTTCTATTTAGCTCGTTCTTGAATGTTACACTATCTATAGGTTGAAGCAATTCATCAAAATCACTCAAATTAGAAATACATTTACTCTAGGAGACTAGTTCTTAACTCTAAGGGACTGGTTTTCATTTAAGCCCTTATTTTCATTTTCATTAAATGGTTGAGATGAAGACACACAAGCTCTATCTTTTTGTTGGAGAACACATCAATACTATTTCTTTTTGGGAGGATATAGCATCATTAATGTTACGCAATACCGATATCTCCTCAATAACTAAAGAAAATTAATTTGATACATCAACATAATCTGAATAATTCAAATTATTAAGAAATTTTAAAACATCAAATAAATATTTAACATGTAATAGCCATCATTCTTGATGATTCTACATCAAATGTTTCCGCATTTTCATCATGCATTTCCAGTACTAATTCATGAAGCAACATGATAGGCAACTCATCTGCATCTATATTAATCTTTTCAAGATTAATGGTTCATTTGACATAGATTATATCAAAATCATATACAAAACACCCTCCATGATAAATTTTTAGTGTCACTGTTATTGCAATTATTTACTTTCCATTTCTGTTAAGGGTAAGATGATACAAGGTTGAAGGTGATTCTCTTGTGTGCCTTATATGATATGACTATGATTTGTTGATCTCACTAATGATGGATTGTGATAAAAGGAAGTTCTCATCCTATACCTAATGAGCTAATGAAATGATTATACAAGGGGTTAGTCTTCTATGGACTATATTAAGATTTGATGATTAAGAATGACCTAAATGAATTTCAAAGGAATTTAACTTAGCACCGAGCGAACTAGATGTGATAGGTTTCCTTTCCCAAGAGGGAAGGTAGGTTCACTAATGTTCTCATGAGATGTAGACTAGCATGCAATGTTTATACATTAGTTTCTAGTATATCTCTTAGTTCCTTAACTATGTTTCCCCCCCATAGGAATGCAAACTAGTGGATCCACCTAGAATGTTATGTTCATGTTTTGTTCTACCTTGGCAAGTAGAGCACCTTCTTTCGGTTTAGGGTTTCATGAGACCGGATTCCATGTTTTGCTCACATGGTCTATTGTTGGTTAAGGCGATTGTTCCTAAAAGTAAAATCAATCAATGGAAGTAATAAAGATGGACACTAACTAGGGTGACTTAAGGGGGTACTACTTAGTACGGGTAAGGGTATGAGACTTTTACCTATGTATTAGACAAGTTGACCTTGAGGGAGTCATAGGAGGTTGTTCTTATGTTCATATGGACTTGTGTTATAATGAAATGTATCATGTTGGTCTTATATGACGTTGCTCTTATATGATGTTGGTTTCACTTGATGAACATGATATTGGTCTAAGTTGATATGTATGTTGGTGACTACTCATGATGTTATGTCATATGGGGTAAGGCATTTCTTATGATCTCTTTTCTAGTTTACTTGATTATGTGGGGTTATGGGGATTCACATGAGCATTGCACTTGTAGGTTTGGGATTAGTTTGTGACCTTTTCAGTGAGTTGTGACTTTTCTGATAAGTTGTGAATTTTTTCAAAGGTTTGTGATTTTTCACCGAGTTGTGACTTTTTCAAAGAGTTGTGCATTTCCAAAGAGTTGTGATTTTTTCGATGAGTTGTGACTTTTGAAAGAGTTGTGACTTCTAGGAAATGTCATTTTGATGGAAGTCTTCTTTCCTTTCTCGACGGTGAAGTTCAATAAGTTGTGACTTTTATAAAAGGTTATGACTTCTCAAAATGTCAGGACTTCTCAAAAGGTCATGATTATTCCGATAAGACACAAAAAGTATAATTTCACTAAGTTGTGACTTTTTCAAAGAGTTGTGCCTTTCCAAGGAGTTTTAACTTATTCAATAAGTTGTGAGTTTTCATTTTTCAATAAGTTGTGACTTTTTCAAAAGGTTTTGACTTCTCAAAAGGTTATGACTATCTCTATAAGACATTAAAAATGTTTTCCCTCATTTCTTTTAACCACAATTTTTTTAATCTTCTACTATTCTTTTTATTACATTTTAAAAGATTACATGTGCTTTGCAATTGGTGCACTCACTCACAAAATCTGCTATATCTCTCTTCATGTCATTCCACCAATAGACTTTCCGCAGATCGCGGTACATGGATGAATAGGATATTTGGATTTATGGTATTCTGCAATAATATGTTGTCTCAACTCGCCCACATTAGGAAAACACAATCCACGTGTAGTAGAGAAGTACACCATCTACCCCTTGGGAGAAAACCTCCTCTCTCTGATTATGGATTGCACCCTTAATTTCAAGCATGATTGGATCACTGTCTTGCTTTTCCTTAACCTCCAGTACCAAAGAAGATTTTGCCCCATTCTGAGCTGTTACACCACTGTCTGATATGCTCATAAGGCGAACTGCCAAGCGAGCAAGACTATGAGCATCCTTCACTAGCTCCTTCCTTTCTTCCTCAACATGGGCTACACTACCTTTAGATAATCTACTAAGAGCATTTGCTAATACATTCGCCTTACCAAGATGGTCTTGCACACTCATATCACAATCCCTAAGGAACTCAAGCCATCTCCTCTGGAGAAGATTCAACTCCTTCTGGGTGAACACATACTGAAGGCTCTTATGGTCAGTGAATACATCTATATGAACACCAAACAAGTAGTGTCTTTAGATCTTAAGTGCAAACACCACTGCTGCAAGCTCGAGGTCATGAGTTGATAGTTTTTCTCATGCACCTTAAGCTGTCTAGAAGCATAATCTATAACCTTATATCGTTGCATCAACACACAACCAAGGCCAATGGTGCATCGCAATAGATCACACAACCATGTGAACCCTCTGGTAGAGTCAAGACAGGAACTGTAGTCAATCTAGTTTTCAATTCTGCAAAGCTTTTCACACAATCATCTGACCATTGAAACTTGACCATCTTCTGAGTCAACCTAGTCATAGTGAGGCTATGGATGAAAATATTTTGACGAACCTTCTATAATAACCCGCTATGGATGAATATATTTTCACGAACCTTCTATAATAACCCGCAAGACCTAAGAAACTTTTGATATCTATAGCAGAGGTAGGTCTGGGCCATTGTTTCACTGCTTCTATCTTCTGCAAATCCACTCGAATTCTCTCATACAATGTGACCAAGAAAAGCAACTAATTGCGATCTGAACTCACATTTGCCAAACTTTGCGAATAACTAACGATCTTTGAGAGTCTGCTGAACAACTCTCAAATGACTTGCATGTTCTTCCTCATTCCTAAAGTAAATGAGGATATCATCAATAAAGATAATAACAAACTAGTCCAAGTACTGTTTGAGCACTATGTTCATCAAATCCACAAAAGTTGCAGGAGCATTGGTTAGTCCAAATGACATAACTTCAAATTCATAATCATCATATCGTGTTCTGAAGGTTGTGTTCGGAATGTCACTATCTCTAACTCTGAGCCGATGATAACCCAATCTGAGGTATATCTTTGAGAAATCGATAACACCTTGAAGTTGGTCAAACAATCATCAATCCTGGGGTTAGGATACTTATTCTTGATTGTTACCTTTTTCAACTGTCTATAGTCAATGCACAGTCTGAGAGAACTATCTTTCTTCTTTGCGAACAACACTGGTGCACCCCATGATGAAATACTAGGTCTGATGAAACCCTTATATAAAAGGTCTTTCAAATACTCTTTCAATTCCTTAAGCTCTGCTATGGCCATTTTATAAGGAGGAATAGAAATAGGCTGGGTATCTAAAAGGAGATCAATTCCAAAGTCGATTTCCCTTTTCGGAGGAACTCTGGGGATCTTCTGGAAAAAATTCTAGAAACTCATTAACTGTTGGAACTGACTCAAGAGTTGGGGGTTTAGAGATAAAATCCTTATGCCGAACTAGATGATAGAGATAACCCTTAGAGATCATCTTTTTGGCCTTAAGATAAGAAATGAATCGACCCATAGGCGCTAAGCTACTACCCTTCAATTCTAAGATTGGTTCATTTGCAAACTGAAAAAGAAAATTCCTAGTTCTACAATCGACTAAGGCATAATAGGAATGTAACCAATCCATGCCTATAATGACATCGAAGTCTACTATTTCTAACTCTATCAGATCTGCTGAGATGAATTTCTAAGATACTGTGACAGGGAAATTTCTGTATACACGTCTAGCTATAACTGGATCACCAACTAGAGTAGAGACTGAGAAAGGTTCTGAGAGAGCTTCTGGACCAACACTGACTTCGGAGACTTGTTGGTGCTGATGAAGTTGTAGATTGAGATATACCATTTCCACCTCCTTGACCCTGTCTAGAAGGACAATCTCTCAACCTGTGACCAGACTGACCGCACCCGAAACACCCTTCCTTTTCTGCAAGGCACTCTCCTGGATGGTTCTTACTACATTTAGGGCAAGTAGGGTAAGTATTGGTGCCTGAAACACTTCCTTGATACTTAGAGTCTGGTGCTTAAACCTTCGTGTCAAACATGTTCTTGGAGGATGAAACACCAGTTAATGAAGGGGCTAGGGATGAAAACTTCTGCTAACTATACGAGAGATTTCTACCACCCGAGTCATAGTTTCCATTCCTAGCCTTCTTATTCTCCTTGGCATGTTCCTTAAACTTATTACCCTCAACCTGCTGAGCATGAGTCATAACCCTAGAGATGTTGATATCTCCTAGTAACATAGCATTTTTGCACTATAATTTCACCAAATTTGACACTCCACACAAGAACTTATTCATCTGATCCATGGAGTCAACAACCATGTTAGAGCATACCTTTAGAGTTAGTTAAACTTGATTACATACTCTTGGACTGTCATGTTACCCTGCCTTAAGTTCATGAATCCCTGGGTTTTTGCTTATCTCAACTCTATTGGAAAAAACCTATCTAGAAAGGTCTCACTAAAGCATTCCCAGGTAATAGGAGTTGCATCTGTGCCCTTATTATCCTTCCATTGAGTGTACCAGATATGAGCAACATCTTTCATCTAATGTGATGCCAACTCAACCCGATCATCCCCAGTAACCTGCATAACCTCAAAGATCTTCTTGATTATCCAAGATATTCTGGGGATCCTCATTAGTTTGCGCTGCTAAGAACTCAGGCGGATTCATCCTAACAAAGTCACGACCCTTTCTGCTATCAATCCACCATTTCCATTCATATGATCTTAAACCCGCTGATAGTTCTGTTCGGCGACACTTTGAGCAAACATCTGAATGGAACTCTTGAATTCAGCATTGGAGACTTCTTGATCTGGGACTGGACGAGTTGTGTTTGCATTTCTTGCATTTGCATTCCAAGTGTTTGCATTCCAAGAATTATCTCTACGAGGAGGCATGATCAGAAATGTAGAACGTCAAGTTAGAATGGAATTAGATCATACCTTATGCACGATAAGAGTAACAACAAAGTGAAGTTTTCCGAAAACACTTCATAGCCTCCCTCTCATTAGATGTGGTGCACTTCACATCCATGAAAAGGACTCTACTTATTGCGGCTTTTCATACATCCTAGGACACTTAAACCTAGTGTTCTGATACCAAGTTTTTCACGCTTCAAGCTACCCTAGAGACGCAGACGCGGGACCTAGGACCACAAGCGATCCCAAGCTAACCCTATTGACATGATCATGAGCATACTAAAGAATATAAACTATTGCGGAAGCTAAATCATACTTTAAATAAAAAGATGGGGTATATCAATATACTATAGCTGAAATATTTTATATAATGACTTTAACTCAATGCTATGCTGAAACTAACTATGTCTGAAAATAGCCTCTAAACTGACTAGAAATGCTGGCACAAGCCCCAAAAAAGTCTAGCAAAAACTAAAACTAAAGGACTAAACAATGAAAAGAAACTCATGAATATCGTCCTTGGAGGATGAGAACTCACTATTGAATCTGCTGAACTGGAGATCAGAAATCAATCTAAGCGCGATCTGGATGCTGAGAACCTAAACCTACATCAAGAGAAGATGTAGTACACGTATGTGTCAGTATTTGAAGGTTGAGCATGTTGGATAGGGTAAAACTGAAATAAAACATAGTTGAACAAGCACAAAATCAAGTATAGAAATCTAAACATGATATACTGAATGTTGACATAACCGAATGCAATGACCAATATATAACATGTTGAATCTGAATATTGAATATACTGATAAATTGTCAATGCAATAGATTCTAACTAAATTGTGGGAGCTACTAATAACCGATAATAACACCACATGAGCTAAATGTGGAGTCCGATGTATACGCCCCATTGAGAGGACCCAATATACCCTACCAAAGGTATAAAGGCATGCTGGCGTGATCTGATGCCCACAGAGGAGACTTACAACCTACTCGGCTAGTAGTTCTTGGACTATTTGGGTACGCTGAACCCTAGTCCAACTCGGTATTATGCTACTCCCAATGAATTAAATGATTAAGAAATTATGACTGAATTTCTGTATATACTGGATAGCTCAAGATTGAACATGCAAACTGAGAGTGCAATTATTAATCTAATAATTATGCATTAATAACTGAGACATGTATACTTGAAGTAACTGAAATATATAGCCTAGCATGTGTAATTTAAGAACTAAAGAAATACATAGTTAGGGTACTGAAATTCATGTGATAAAAACCGAATAATAACCTCACAATCTAATTTGAAACATATACCTAACTAATTATTGATGATTTTGTGTAATTCTACAAACCCTAGGTTTAACCTTTATAAGAGAATCAAGAACTGACTGAAAACTAGGGATTTATTAGGTGAAAGGAACCCACTAGTGAAATCTCACATACCTGGTGATGAAATCCACAGAGAAATATTTAGACTTCGGGGTTGGAGCTGCTGGAACCTTGCTGCGTTCTTGAACTAGGGTTCTTGACTTTTTTCTCCTTTCTTGCTTCTAATTTTCTAAGTTTTGATTTCTGATTTTGACTTAGGTAAGTTCTTGTTATGTTTCTAGGCCTAAACTTAATAAAATCTGATGGGTCAAAATGACGTATCTTAGGGGTTAAATGAAGTAGGAAAAGACCAAAAGACCTTGATTTAATTCCCGTCGAACCAAACGACGAGCTGGACTGACGGGCCATCCTTTAATCGACGGTCCGTCGTTGGGTGTAGGTTGGGTCTGTTCGACAGACCTTTACTAAAATGGTCATAACTTTTTACTTAGAGGTGTGAATTTATCAAGGTTAGTGGCTATGGAAAGATAAATCAGTTATCTATCATTTGGTAGGTTATAAGACACCTAATTCGTTTTGAGCTAAGAGATATGGCCATTTGAAGTTGACCCAACAACATTTTTCCCTGAACTGTCTGCTAATTTTAACCTACGGTCCGTAGGTCCATCTACGGACCGTACTTGTCAATCATGGTTCTTGTCAGAGAGTGTGTGATTGGGCTCTTGATCGAAAGGACACAGACTATGGACCGTAGGTCCGTCCGTCATTCGACGCTTAGTCAAATTTTTTGGACAGAGTTTTTTTTTGGGGGGGGGGGGGGGCTTAAGACTCAAATAATGCATGCACAGTACAGGCGGTAGATCAAACTACGGTCGGTGGATGGTAACCGTCGGTTGCACCTACAGATTTCTGGTTTATTTTAGATATGGGATATTACAATTTGTGTCACGCCTCGAGCTACCTGCGAGACGCGGACACGGAACCTAGTACCAAAAGTGATCCCAATCTAACCCTATTGGCATGATCATGAACATACTAAAGAATATGAACTGTTGAGGAAGCTAAATCATAATTAAATCTGAAAATATGGGGAATACCCATATTCTATAACTGAGATATTTGAAAACAATAAGTTTAATACAAAGAAATTATTAACTCAATACTAAGTTGAATCTAACTATGTCTGAGAATAGCCTCTAAACTGGACTAGAAATACTGGGAAAAGTCCCCAGCTAAATCTAGCAAAAACTTAAACTAAATGACTAAAGACTAAAATTACACTCATGACTGTTGTCCTCGGAAAATGAGGACTCACCACTGAATCTGCTGAACTTGAGATCGGAAATCGATCTATGTTTGATCTGGATGCTGAGAACCTGAACCTACATCGCGAGAAGATGTAGCGCACGTATGCGTCAGTACTTGAAAGGTACTGAGCATGTAGGATAGAGTAAAGATAAAATAAAACATAACTGAAAAAGCATAAAAGCAAGTATAATAATATGACATAATAAACTGAATTCTGAGCTAATTTGATGCAATGAAAAATTTATAACATGCTGAAACTGAATACAGAATATACTGATAAATGGACAATTCTAAGAGTCTGACTGATCTGTGGGAGCTACTAATAACCGATGATAAAACTACATGAGCTAAATGTGGAGTCCGATGTATACGCCCCATCGAGAGGACCCAATATACCCTGACAAAGGTATAAAGGCATGCTGGCGTGATAACTAACCTGATTGCCCGCATATAGGACTTACAACCTACTTGGCTAGTAGTTCTGGGACAATTTGGTACGCTAAACCCTTGTCCAACTCGGTATTATTCTACTCCTAATGAATTTTGTAAATTAACTGATTATGTCTGAGTTTCTGTAAATACTGGATAGCTAAAAAGTGAACATACAAACTGAGAATGCAATAATTAATCTAGTAATTATGCATTTATAACTGAGGCATGTATATCTGAAGTGTCTAAAATATCTGACATAGCATGTGTAATTCAAGAACTAAACAAATACAAAACTAAGGTTCTGAAATTCATGCGATAATATGAGTAATAACATGATAATCTGATTTGGAATATATATTTAATAAATTCATGAAGTTCTACCAAAGTTCTTGAAACCCTAGGTTTAATCATGATAAGAGAATCAAGAATCTAACTGAAAACTAGGGACCCAATGGGTGAAAGGAACACACTAGTGAAATCTCACATGCCTGGTGATGAAATCCATGGAAAAGTACTTAATTTTTGGGGCTGGAACTGCTGGAACTTGTGGTGTTCTTGAACTAGGGTTCTTGAACTTTTTCTCCTCTCTTGCTTCTAATTTTTTAGGCTTTGATTTTATGATTTGACTTGGATATGTTTTAATCCTGTTTCAAGGCTTAAACTGACTAAAATATGATGATTTAGGGTCAAAGCGACGTAATTTAGGGTTTAAACGGATTGGGAAATGTCAAAAAGACCTCTAGGAAAGTTGCTGTCGGGCCAAACGACGGCCAGGACTGACGGTCCGTCATCTGCCCGACGCCCCGTCGTTGAGTCCGTCGTCAGGGCCTATTTGACAGGACTTTACTAAAATAGGCATAACATTTTAGTCGAAGGTCTGATTTTAGCAAGGTCGGTGGCTATGGAAAGATTATTCAATTATCTATATGTGGGTAGGTCATGGGACACCTAATTCATTTTGTGCTAACAGTTATTATCATCGGAAGTTGACCCAACTGCATTTCCCCTTACCTGCCTGCAAATTTTCCACCTATGGACCTTAGGCCAACCTACGGACTGTGTTGGTCATCCGTAGCTCTTGTAAGGAGTAGGTGAATGGGGGTCTCAATCGAAGGTCACGGACTACGGACCATCGTCTGACCTACGGACCGTCGATCAAGACTTAGCCAATTTTTCCCGGCTGAATTTTTGGGAGTTTCTGATCCCATCAACGGTTGTGCATGATGGACCGTCGTCTTTCCTACGGACCGTCGATGCCACTGTTGGTTGCACTTGCAGATTTTTTTGAAAAAACTGATTTTTGGTCTATTTTGGCTATGTGGTGTTACAATTTGTTTTCATTGGGTGAGTTTAAATAAGGTTGTATCATTGGGTGAGTTTAAATAAGGTTGTAAAGTGATGCCTTTGATCTTAGTATATGTTGATTACTATTGAATGTGAGTGGAAAGACATGTTTCTTTTCGGTCAAAACAGAAAATATACAATTTTATCAGTGTATTACTTGTGCCATTAGTTGTATGACAGCCTTCTGTTGCCTTTTCTGTAATAATTTTATTAGATAAGAGTTAAATCACTTGCTAATAGTGGTTCCTTTGTAACTTGTTAAGTGCATGGTTGCGGTGATAACTCCCCTTTGATGATATGCTTCAATGTTCTGCCAACAATAGAAGAATTAAGCGAGGATACATTTTATTTCTCCGGTGATCTAATAATAAAAATTTTTAGAGGAAGAAAAGTTCAGACATGTATATATATATATAAGTTACAAATGTATTATCAAGTTAACAAGATATCTAAATTCAGAATATATTATTTTAAATTATTCCGAGTTCTTTCGCAACAAATATGAAAAATATGTGAAAATATATATGAATCGTTTAAAAATTGTCTTTTACCAAATACATCTTATTTTCAATATTATTGAATAAACATTTTCATTTTGTCCCTAAACTAAATTAAAATCTTACGACTATTGATAGAATTTATTTGAAATACAATTATTACACATTAATTCTTTAGTTATAACATTATATTTTTTCTTACTTATTACTTATTATTGCAAATACAACTACGTGGCACTATCTTGTGAGTCCAGCGTGTGTTGACATTTTTTTCAACCTAGTGCCACGTAGGCCGAAAAGGGGTAAAAAAACTATTTAGAAAAAAACTTCAAAGGGTAATAGGACATTAGTATAAAATAAGTGTTTCTCTGAGATTTTTGGCATAGGTTGAGGGAGTAATCATGCATTTTCCTAACAATATACAAACAAAAATAGTTCTATAAAATAAAATGTAGTTGTTCTTTTCACATGTTCATATGACTACTGAACATTATAACGTAAAATACATGTGCAAACACATTTGGATAGATGACAAGAAAAATATACAACAAATATCGTCTATAAAGTAATATTATTGAGATACCGCGAATTACAAGATTGAACCTTAGTAAATTGAAATTAATATATTCATTTAACCAATAAAAAGTTTCATTGATCATCTTCATATGTTCGCGTTAATAAGAGATATATACTATGATCCACATTGAACATATACAAAAGAATCTGTAATATTATTTTGTGCATACCATATTATTAAAATCTTCGCTAAATAAATAATACTATTTACTGTAACAAAATTTTAACAATANTAATATTCTATTGAAGTCATAGTACTCACTACACAATCATATTACACTAACATTAGGCACAAATCAAAATAAATCTCCAAAATATTTAGAAAATTCAATGACACTCGACCCTAAAATTAAAAAAATACAAAAAGACAAAGAAAAAGACATATGAAGTAACATAACTTGAAAAACTGAGAAACTTATAATGAATATCAAAAGATAAAATGCCCTTGAACTGAGCTAGTGGGAGAAGGGGGAAATCACGGAGGAACTGACCTCATGAGAGAATTGAAAAAATTACGCTCTTCGCAAACAAAAGTAGACATATCTAGAAGAACTATGAAAAATGAGTTTTCTTTGTCTCATGCTAGTCATTTAATACGTGATTGAAATATTCCTACATGAATCAAACGATTTGTTTGTTTAGCCAACGTATAAGTGTTTGTGCAACACGCACAATATCAAGTTAAAAATTATTTTGAAACATTGAGGTTCGATGAGTTCAGATAAGAAAAGATTAAATAGAAGGGTTCAAAATAAAAATTCATACAAGTATAAGGCTATATCACATAAATAAAAGGGCTCACAAAACAGTACATTATTCTAGATACACTCGATCGAAGTAGATTCACATGTATCTAGGATACATAGATAAATATTGTGGCCTCACCTCCCTCCCATCTTGCTTGTCACTCTTTTCTCGTCGCGTATTTGATATGCAAAATACATGGTAATTATACTAGATTTTTTGCTAGTGTTGTTGAAACAACACGAATGTTTTCCATAATTTATTTTAAAAATCTTCTCATTTTCTTGATGTTCTAAAATTATAAACTTGAAAAGAAAAACAATAAAAAAAAGAAGTGCTAGCTCGCCCAAAACCTCGACCCTTCTAGAGCTGGGTCTAGTCGAGCATTTTTAGACCCTTCAAAATGACGAGCCGATCCACCCTAGCCCTTCAAATTCCTTGGTCCATGAGGCTTTGTCCGAAAGGGGCTGGGTCTTCCCTTTTTAACACCTCTTTTTATATAAAGCTATATCAAACCATTTGACCTTTATGCTTAAACCCTAAATAAACCGCAACAGTATAATCTCTGTTACAGGTGATAGTGGACATGGCTGCTTTAGGCAGGAGTATTTTTATAGTAGTTGCAGGTGGCTGTTATTCTGGTGTAGGAACTCCATTGACAGATTACACGGCTTCTTTGATCATCTCTTTTGGTTTCTTCCATGTATGTATATGCTCCATTTTTTTGGGTGTGATGAATTTATCTCGAATCTCAAATTGTGTTTCTTTGCTAAATTTTTGTGTCTTTTTTTGGCTGTTTATTATTGATTGCTATTTGAGCTTCACTTTTTTTCCAGACATGATATATCGTTCGAATTTGGGGGGTTTAGGTTCTTTCGCAGCTACAAATATTGCGTTGATGAGATTTAACTTTTAAGTAAAGGGACTCTTAGATTTTGTTTCTAAATTTTAATGAGTGTTTGCAAGAATATGCTATTGAGATTTAATAAAATTGGAGTTGTGTTTGACTAAACGCCTTGTTATTCTCACTTCATAAGCTAGGACTCCCCCTTGTTCTGGATGCTTAATTCGAGGTGTGTGGTGCATTAAGAGTTTTGCATTTGGTTGATGAAATGAAAATTTATCTCATTATGTAGTCTTGGTTAAATCCTTACTTCATAAGCTACGTTTCATGCTTTAGATGTTCAGTCCTACGTGCGGGGTTGTTAGAGTTTCACATTAATTGAAGAATTCTAATTATGTCTTGTTATGTAGTATTGATTAATCCTCACTTCGAATGTTACACTTCGCTAATGTTAAGGTCCATTTTCCAAGTGATGACTCGTTTCTTTTTCTGCGTTTGTTCAAGTTTTTCAGTTTTATTGGCCTGCAAGGAATGTGTGGACAACAAAGGGCGAGGATCCACATATTTCAACTCCAATTATATATGAAAGTGAATCCTTTCTTGATTTCAAATTTCTACCTCTCTATTTGGTTTGCATCTTCAGTGAATTCGTAATGCCCTTGAACTGAGCTAGTGGGAGAAGGGGTGGATATCATGGAGGAACTAAGCTCATGAGAGAATGGAAAAAGTTACACCCTTTGCAAATAAAAGTAGACATATCTAGATGAACTATGAAAAATGAGATTTCTTTGTCTCATGCTAGTCATTTTCTACGCGATTGAAATATTCTTACATGAATCAAAAGATTTGTTTGCTTAGTCAACGTATAAGTGTTTGTGCAACACGCACAATATCAAGTTAAAAATAATATTGAAATACTGAGGTTCGATGTGTTTAGATAACAAAAGAATAAATAGAATGGTTCACAAAAAAAATCATACAAGTATAATACTATATCACGTAAATGGGATCACAATACACGTATATTGTTCTAGATACACTCTATCGAAGTGGATTCACATGTATTTAGGTTACATAGATAAATATAGTGACCTCACCTCCCTCCCAAGAAATAATTGTAATCATCTTATGTGGGTATGTGGTATGAGGTCAATTTGTAGTAGTTCAAAAATTTGTTAGTAATATTAGTACTTCCCTATAAAGGTATACTGGTCTGTCTTTCCATAAGACATATGATACAAGTGAAAGGTTGTCTAGTAAAAAAGTTTATAGATATATATGGTAGAGATACTCTTCATTTTACAAAAGGCAGATGTCCTAATTTAACATGTCACAAAATTTTAGTATCATAAGTGTGAGATGATGGTAAAGATTAGCACAAATTAAAGAAATCAATAGTAGAAGAAGAGGAATTAGCATCACAACTAGCTTCTTTATTACATATTTATGAGTATTTTACCCTAGGTGATGGTGAGACTTGGCTCTCATTTTAAACCAAGACCTTTTGACAATTGATAAAAGTATGGACGAACTGATCGACAATTAGAAGAATAACTAGTGATATGAGATGAAGCATTATCATTAGTGTTACATTTCAGAAATTGATAAGTTAGATTGAAAAGGAAGAGTTTAGATGTTTTCCCTTCTTGTAGGAATTGTGAGTCTTAGCTACAGACTATAAGATGTCCTACGGGTCATAGGAAGGAAATATTTAACTTGAGTTTTAGAAATGTTGAGATTATGATTATAGAGCTACAAATGGATAGGGCGGGATGTAGTCAGTCATATGGGTCATATATGGGTTCCATAGAAGGGTTTTGGGCTTAGTGGATAATTTTTGGATTTCTGAAGTTGGTTCTATGGTTGACTAGTACGAGCCATAGAAAGGTCTACATACCTTAGGTCCCAATAATAGATCACTTCCGCCAGTTAATTTTTAAAGATATTTGGATCTTTTTCTATGTATTTAATGTCTATGCTATGTTGTTTGACCTAATTCTAAGACCTATAACTACCTTTCAACCCCTAAAGCTACCAACTCTGCATTTAAACCTTTATTTTCATTTTCATTAAATGGTTGATATGAAGATACACCAACTGTATCTTTTTGTGCTGAGGAGGACACATCAATACTATATATTTTATGGGGGAGGACACATCATCATTAGTTTTACGCAATACGGGTAGCTCCTCAACAACAAAAGGTAAAATAATTTGATCATCAACAAAATCTGCATCATTCAAATTATCAAGAAATTTTAAAACATCAAAATCAATATTTAATATGTAGTAGCCACCATTCTTGTTGATTCTACATCCAAATGTTTCCAAATTTTTAGCATCCAATTCCTATGCAAATTTATGAAGCACCATGATATGCAACTCATATACATCTATAATATTTTCAAGATTAATGGTTTCGTTGAATAGTTTAGCTCAGATCAAATACAAATCTATGAGTTTGAAGTGTCACAGTTATTTCAATCATTTACTTAATATGTGTGTTAAGTGATAAGAAAAATAACATTAGTAGTGAATTTGTTCGGACTTGGAAAATATTCTAATTTTAAACTAAGAATATCAAAAAGCCCTATCTTGTTTGAGGTAACAAGGTGTCAATATTCTTATACACAATTGAGATATTAAGTTTACAAGCTTAGGTGAAATTGAGATTTTACGAATAAATCCTAGAATCTGCTCAAACTTCTGATATATTCTATTGAAATCATTCGAAATCATAACACCCACTACAAAAGAATATTACACTAACATCAGGCACAAATCAATATAAAATCTCCAAAAAAATTTAGAAAAATCAATGACACTCGACCCTAATATCAAATAAATAGAAAAAGACAAACAGATAAAAAAATACGAACTAACATAACTTTGAAAACTAAGAAACTTATAATACATATCAAAGATAAAATGCCCTTGAATTGAGCTCGTCGAAGAAGGGGAAAACCGGGGAGGAAATGAGCTCGTGAGAGAATGGAAAATAATACGCCTTTTGCAAACAGAGTAGACATATCTAGATGAAGTATTAAAAATGAGTTTTCTTTTTTTCATGCTAGTCATACGTGATTGAAATATTCCTTGATGAATCAAAAGATTTGTTTGTTTAGAAAACGTATGAGTGTTTGTGCAACACGCACAATATCAAGTTAAAAATTATACTTGAAATACTGAGATGAGTTCAGATAACAAAAGAGTAAATATAAGGGTTCACAAGAAAAATTCTACAAGTATAAGGCTATATTTGGTAAATAGAAGGGTTCACAATACAAGCACATTATTCTAAATACACTCTATCGAAGTAAATCCACATGTATCTATGATATATAGATAAATCTCGTGACCTCGCTTCCCTCTCATTTTGCTTGTCACATTTTATCTCGCTCGCATATTCGGTGTGCAAGAGACATGCTAATTATACTATATTTTTTAGTGTTGTTGAAATAACACGATTGTTTGCCATATTTGATTTTAAAATCTTCTCATTTTCTTGATGGTATAAAATTATAAACTTGAAAAGAAAAAAAGGAAATAAAAAGTGCTAGATCATCCTAGCCCCCAGCTTTTCTACAACTGAGTTGAGTTGATCATTTTCAGGCCCTTCAAAATGACGAGTTGGTCCACCCTAGCCCTTTAAATTCCTTTGCCCGTGAGCTTGGGCCAGATGGTTCTAGGCCGGCCCTTTTTGACATCTTTCTAAAAATAAGGCTATATCAAACCATATTACCTTTATGTTTAAACCCTAAATAACCAGCAACACTACAATCTCTGTCATAGATGATGGTGGACATGGCTTCTTCAGGCATGAGTATTTTTGTTATAGTTGCAGCTGGCTGTTATTCAGGTGAGGAACTCTATTGACCGATTTCACCACTTCTCTTATCATCTCTTTTGGTTTCTCCCATGTATGTATCTTCTCCATTTTTTATTGGATGTGATGAATTTATCTCAAATTGTGTTTCTTTGCTTAATTTTTATGTCTTCTTTTTGGCTATTTGCGATTGATTGCTATTTGAGCTTCACTTTTTCTTCCAGACATGATATATCATCTGAATTTGGGGCTTTTAGGTTCTTTCGAAACTACAAAGATTGTGTTAATGAGATTTAACTTTTAGGTGAAGGGACTCTTAGATTTTGTTTCTAAATTTGAATGAGTGTTTGCAAGAATATGCTACTGGGATTTAATAAAAGGAAATATATAAACCTAACTTCAATTAAGTAAGAAAGTGAATCCTTTCTTGATTTTAACTTTCCACCTCTCTATTTGGTTGCATCATCAGTTAATTCGTAATGATACTTCAATAGTTCTAAATTGGGTTAGAACATATATAGACAAATAAATAACAAATAACTTACATAATATATATATAGAAAAATTACTTACGTTATCAATATATGCAAGTACATGCTATCTATCATTATAGTCTGGAAGGATGTTTTTGCAATTAATAGTACTTACATAACTTCATTGATTTCTCTTACAATGAAACTAAATGAATACTTCAAACAACGTTTCATTCAACTGTAGCGGACATTGGTTCTCTTTCCATGTTATGCAAAGAAGCTAGCTGATTGAAAGTATATGTTGAATACACTAGAGAGATAAGACATTAATTAAATCTCATATTATTTTCATTTTCACTTGTATTAAATTGGATGTGCATGCAACCCTACTTCTACTCTGTGGAGGTGAGGTTGAGAGATTGTTTTAGATAGACCAAAGTGAAGCATATCAAAATAAATATTAGAAAAAACTACAATAATGAACAAGTCATATTAAGTGATATTAATCACCTAAAACTGAAAGTGAATAAACTTTTATAACATGTTAATGACATAAAACATTGAGAAATTGCATGACAGATATGTATAAATATGTGTTAAATCTAAAACAGATATCGAACATCTGATAAGACAAATAAAAAAGGGATACACATACACAAATACATATTTTACAAAGAAAAGTAAAAAACGAAAAAGAAACATATCTAGAAAAATGATATGAAAAATGGTAAAACATTACTAATCCCTCAACCCACCTAATTAATCAACAATAGGAACAGATCTTGCATGGAACTCATTAGTCCAATGTATATCAGATGGGTTGTTTTGTAAAATCGACGAAACAACGTTAGTCTGAGTTGATGAGTCATAAGATTTAAATTAAAAATATAATAATAATAATACTCAAAATCATTATGATCAAACTCCAATCGAGAATTCTCATACTTGACACCAAGGAAATGGGACGGAGAAACATTTTCATAGAGCTAGACGAAAGAGATCAATTAAGAATGTAAAGAGTACTCAACACTTTATGAATATGTGGTAGTTTGGAGAAAATTCTTGACCTATTTTTATAGGTGAATTTCCATTAAAGAAAGCTCCATCTTTAGTGGAAATTTACCCATAAACACAGGTCAAGGGTTACTCAAAAGTACCCCATATTTAGAGTGTGTATGGTATGATTTTACTTTCTAAATTTTCTTTCCTCTATCTTTGCTACAATGTTTCCCCGTCTCCATCCTATGTTGCCAAGAATGTCAATTCAGTCAGTGTTTAATGATAATGATATTAAATGATATGATCCTTGTATTTTTAATTTTGATCTTGTGATTTATCAACTCAGAGAAAAAGTTACCAACAACTTAATGTTGTTGCATCAACTTTGCCAGACCAACCATTTCTGATACGTTAGAGTAATGAGTTGCATACATTATTTGTTGCAATTAATGAACTTGGCGGACGTAAGAGTTAGTAATTTTTCACCTTTTATTTCACTTTGTCAGATTTACGCTTTCCATTTTCTTTGTAAATGTCACGACCCAAAACGGGCCGCGACTGGCACCCACACTTATCCTACTATGTGAGCGAACCAACCAATCCAATTCCCAACATTTGTACCATAATAAACAGAAAATTAATGCGGAAGACTTAAAACTCATTAATGAAAATCGATTAAATAACTTATAAAAACTCAATACTATTTATTCCCAAAACCTGGAAGTCATCACCACAAGAACATCTATCCTCAAATTACTAATCTAAGAGTATCTAAGAAGCTAAAATAAGTAAAAAGCTAGTCCATGCCGGAATCTCAAGGCATCAAGACATGAAGAGGAAGATCCAGTCCAAGCTAGAAGCAATAGCTCACCCTGAAATCTGGCTTGATGAAGACTGGCTTGAGTGGCGGTTGAGTTGAAGATGATGGCACGTTTGCTGCACTCCACAAATGACAAAGAAAGAAACATACAAGTAGGGGTCAGTACAAAACACAAGTACTGAGTAGGTATCATCGGCCAACTCAAAATAGAAAACAGTATATATCAGATAATATCATAAATCAACTACAATACTCAACGTGTAGCAACAACAAGTTCTATAATCATTAATAAGCACCGCCAAGTTCACACATGAGGACTCAAGCCTCAATACCATACTCATTTGGGAATTAGGTTCATTAGATTGAGTATATTAACATCTTTCAAGATTCATTATCTTTATTTCTCTCGTGTCGGTACGTGACACTCCGCTCCATATACTATCCTGGTGTCGGAACGTGACACTCCGATCCCCTAATTTTACGTGTCGGAACGTGACCATCCGATCCCCTAATTCTACGTGTCGGTTCGTGACACCCGATCCCCTAATTCTACGTGTCGGTTCGTGACACCCGATCCCCTAATTCTACGTGTCGGTTCGTGACACCCGATCCCCTAATTCTACGTGTCGGTTCGTGACACCCGATCCCCTAATTCTACGTGTCGGTTCGTGACACCCGATCCCCTAATTCTACGTGTCGGTTCGTGACACCCGATCCCCTAATTCTACGTGTCGGTTCGTGACACCCGATCCCCTAATTCTACGTGTCGGTTCGTGACACCCGATCCCCTAATTCTACGTGTCGGTTCGTGACACCCGATCCCCTAATTCTACGTGTCGGTTCGTGACACCCGATCCCCTAATTCTACGTGTCGGTTCGTGACACCCGATCCCCTAATTCTACGTGTCGGTTCGTGACACCCGATCCCCTAATTCTACGTGTCGGTTCGTGACACCCGATCCCCTAATTCTACGTGTCGGTTCGTGACACCCGATCCCCTAATTCTACGTGTCGGTTCGTGACACCCGATCCCCTAATTCTACGTGTCGGTTCGTGACACCCGATCCCCTAATTCTACGTGTCGGTTCGTGACACCCGATCCCCTAATTCTACGTGTCGGTTCGTGACACCCGATCCCCTAATTCTACGTGTCGGTTCGTGACACCCGATCCCCTAATTCTACGTGTCGGTTCGTGACACCCGATCCCCTAATTCTACGTGTCGGTTCGTGACACCCGGTCCCCCTAATACTACGTGTCGGTTCGTGACACCCGCTCCACTAATCTCATTCTATTAATTCATCAATCCTTTCTTTATACCAAGGCATCATCAATCCCATTACTTTAGTTCATCAAGCCTTCTTTTATACTAAGGCATCATCAATCTCATTAACAAAGTAGATAAGGGTTTTTCAAGATTTGGGATTCAATAGCTTCATCATGCTTATTTCATCACAATTATATAATCACATTCATGCAAGCATACAATTAAGCATATAGAAGACTTTACAATACAACCCAACACATATCATTCGCTATTAAGAGTTTACTACGAATAGCATAAAAACCATAACCTACCTCCACCGAAGAATTTTGATCAAGCAAGCAAATTCCCCAAAGCTTTGTTTCCTCTTCGTTTCTCCTCTTTCTCGTTCGATCCTCTCTCTCTCCTTGTTCTTTCTATTTTTCTTATTCAAACCCTCTTTCTTTTACCCTAATTAGCATATAATTAAGTATAAAAGATGAGGAATTAACCCACTAATTAACTCAAGGTTATCTCTTTTAACCCCCAAGTAATTAAACTATTAACATTAACCCACTAACTTTATAATTAAAGCAGGAATAGTCCAAAACGCCCCTTAAATTACTTAACAGAAATCCGACCCAGCCTGGGATTACGCAGCCTGTGACGGCCCGTCGTGCCTGCGACGGTCCGTCCTGCTGCCTCCGTCACAAAGTTCAGAGACTCAATTTCCTTGAAGAGTCTGTGACGGTCCGTCGTGCCCACGACGGTCCGTCCTGCCATGTCGTCACGAAGTTCAGAGAGTCGATTTCAGTACCCAAATTTCAGAAGTCTAAGTGTTTTGGAACGAGACCCCCTCGACGGCCCGTCGTGCCCATGACGGTCCGTCGTGGGTTCCGTCGACTCAGACAGTTTTTCCAGAAATAAAATCTGCTGCTCAAAACGACTAAACAGGTCGTTACAATAGATACCAATTTACCCATCGTTCGTCCCCGAACGATCACGAGAAGAAAACAAGGGCGAAAAGGGAGTACCTGAATCTGTAAACAGGTGTGGGTATCTTTCTTGCATATCAGCCTCCTTCTCCCAAGTGGCCTCTTCAACTGGTCGATTCTTCCATTGAACTTTGATGGATGCAATCTCCCTTGATCTCAACTTGCGAATTTCTCTATCTAGAATGGCAACAGGCTCCTCCTCATAAGACAAATTTTCATCAAGTAGAACCGAATCCCAACGAATGATGTAGTTTCCATCCCCATGGTATCTTTTTAACATAGACACATGAAATACCGGATGCACTCCGGACAGCCCTGGAGGCAAGGCTAACTCATAAGCCACCTCTCCTACTCGCTTAAGTACTTCAAAGGGACCAATATACCTTGGGCTTAGTTTACCCCTTTTACCAAACCGCATCACCCCTTTCATGGGCGAAACCTTCAGCAAGACTTGCTCACCCTCCATAAACTCCAAGTCTCTAACCTTTCGATCTGCATATTCCTTTTGCCTGCTTTGAGCCGCTAAAAGCTTTTCTTGAATAGATTTCACCTTCTCTAATGAATCCCTCAAAAGGTCAGTACCCCAAGGTCTAACCTCAAATGCATCAAACCACCCAATGGGAGACCTACATCTCCTCCCATACAATGCTTCAAATGGGGCCATGTCAATACTTGAGTGATAGCTATTATTGTATGAAAACTCCGCTAAGGGTAAGAAGCTATCCCAATGGCCACCAAATTCTATCACACATGCACGAAGCATATCCTCCAACACTTGAATCGTTCGCTCAGACTGTCCATCGGTCTGAGGGTGAAATGCAGTACTAAGGTCCAACCTAGTACCTAATTCCGCATGCAATGTTCTCCAAAACTTAGAAGTAAACTGCGTACCTCTATCTGATATGATGGAGAGTGGAACTCCATGCAACCGAACAATCTCTGAGATGTAAAGTTTGGCTAACTTCTCTGCATTGTAAGTCACCTTGACCGGAATGAAGTGAGCAGACTTAGTTAACCTATCCACAATTACCCAAATAGAATCAAACTTACCCAATGTCTTTGGAAGACCAACCACGAAGTCCATTGCGATTCTCTCCCACTTCCATTCAGGAATGGGCATTCTCTGAAGTGTTCCTCCGGGCCTCTGGTGTTCATACTTTACTTGTTGACAATTTGGACATTTGGCAACAAAATCAACAATGTCGCGCTTCATTCTACTCCACCAAAAGTGTTGCTTTAGGTCACGGTACATCTTGGTTGCACCAGGATGTATAGAATATCCGGAACTATGAGCCTCTGTAAGAATAGTGTGGATCAAATCATCAACACGGGGCACACATACCCTTCCCTTAATTCTCAAAACACCTTCCTCATCCATTATTGCTTCTTTAGCCTCTCCTCGCAACACCATATCCCGAATTCGGCTTAGTTTCTCATCATCAAACTGTTTCCCCTTGATCTTGTCAAGGAAGGAAGATCTTGCCTCCACACAAGCTAAAAATCCTCCCTTCTCATTTACTTCTAATCTCATAAGGTCGTTAGCCAGAATCTGAACTTCTCTAGCCAATGGGCGTCTAGAAGCTTGCAAGTGAGCTAGACTTCCCATGCTTCCCGCCTTTCTACTTAAAGCATCCGCTACAACATT
The DNA here is from genome assembly GCF_001406875.1 of Solanum pennellii. Taxonomy (NCBI): domain Eukaryota; kingdom Viridiplantae; phylum Streptophyta; class Magnoliopsida; order Solanales; family Solanaceae; genus Solanum; species Solanum pennellii. The sequence continues at coordinate 56,926,761 of NC_028647.1, read as the reverse complement.
CGCCTTCCCCGGATGATACAAAATAGTGATATCGTAGTCCTTCAGTAGTTCCATCCATCTCCTCTGTCTCAAGTTCAAATCTTTCTGAGTAAAGACATACTGTAGGCTACGATGATCCGTATAGACTTCACACTTAACCCCATATAGATAGTGTCTCCATTGCTTTAATGCAAACACTACCGCAGCCAACTCCAAATCGTGGGTCGGATAATTACGTTCATGCACCTTTAATTGCCTCGAAGCATACGCAATTACGTTCTTCTCTTGCATTAGCACTGCACCCAAACCAGAATAGGATGCATCACAATACACAATGAAGTTCTTACCCTCTACTGGCAAGGTAAGGATAGGTGCGGTAGTCAGCAGGGTCTTGAGTTTCTGAAAGCTTTCCTCACATTCATCCGACCATACAAATGGAACATTCTGCTTAGTCAAGTTCGTCAATTTGGAAGCAATAGAAGAGAATCCCTTGACAAATCGACGGTAGTAACTGGCTAAACCAACAAAGCTTCTTATTTCTGACACATTAGTAGGTCTTACCCAATTCTTCACTACTTCGATCTTAGAAGGATCCACCATCACTCCATCCTTAGAAACCACGTGCCCCAAGAAGGACACTGAATCTAGCCAAAACTCACACTTGGAGAATTTGGCATAAAGCTTTTTCTCCCTCAACATTTCCAACACAATTCTCAAATGCTCCTCATGTTCCTTCTTACTCTTGGAGTATATCAGTATATCATCAATAAATACGATCACAAAGAGATCCAGATATGGCTTAAAAATCCCGTTCATCAAGCTCATGAAAGCAGCAGGGGCATTCGTTAGTCCAAAGGACATTACCAAGAATTCATAATGCCCATACCTAGTTCGAAAAGCAGTCTTTGGCACATCTGCTGCCCGTATTTTCAATTGATGATAACCAGACCTCAAGTCAATCTTAGAGAAGACACAAGCACCTTGTAACTGATCGAACAAATCATCAATGCGAGGAAGAGGATACCTGTTCTTAACAGTTACTTTATTTAGTTGCCGGTAATCTATGCACATCCGAAGACTCCCATCTTTCTTCTTCACAAACAAAACAGGAGCACCCCAAGGGGATGCACTCGGTCTAATAAAGCCTTTCCCTAACAATTCTTGAAGTTGGGCTTTTAACTCCCTTAACTCTGCTGGAGCCATTCTATAAGGGGGTATGGAAATGGGACGAGTACCCGGCTCCAAATCAATGCAAAAGTCAATATCCCTGTCCGGTGGCATACCAGGAAGGTCTGCAGGGAACACATCCAGAAACTCACGAACTACCGAAACCGACTCAATCGAAGGTACTTGGGTAGTATCATCCCTGAGGTGTGCCAAGAACGCTAAACACCCTTTACTAACCATTTTCTTAGCACGAAGAAAGGAGATGATGCGAACTGGAGTGGAAGTGTAGTTACCCTCCCACACTAACGGATCTGTCCCAGGCTTGGCCAACGTTACAGTTTTAGCATTACAATCTAAGATTGCAAAATTTGGAGAAAGCCAAGTCATACCCAGAATTACATCGAAATCAACCATTTCTAAGATAACCAAGTCTACACGAGTATTGCTACCCATAAAAGTCACCAGACAAGACCTATATACCTTTTCGACTATCACAGACTCACCCACCGGAGTAGAAACACGAATAGGCATGTCAAGCAATTCACAATGTAAATTAAGACCAGTAGCAAATGAGGAAGATACATATGAAAATGTGGAGCCAGGATCAAATAATACAGAAGCCATGCAATCACAAACCAAAAGATTACCTGTGATAACAGCATCTGATGTCTCCGCTTCAGACCGCCCAGGGAAAGCGTAACAATGGGCCCTATCACCTGTCTGCCCGTTGCCCCTACCATGTGGTGTTGTAGTAGCTCCAGTTTGTCCGTCACCCCGGCCGTTTTGGTGACCACCATTACCTCGGCCACCACGTCCTCCAGAATAACGGCCTCTACCATGACCACCTCTACCTCTAGCTATCGGGGGTCTATAACTCTGTTTTGGACAATTCCTCCTAATATGTCCAGTCTCCCCACATCCATAACATTCTCTGGGGTCTAGCATAGGTCTCTGTGAGAATGACGAGGTCTGGGAATAACCTCCAACCTCAGAGAAATGTTGACCGGTCTGAGGTGGACCCCCAACTACAGTCTGTAGTGAAGACTGAATTGGTCGGACTGAGTAACCTCCTGAACCCTGTCCTCTAGAGTAAGAACCATTAAACTCACCTCCTTTTCGAAACCTTTTAGATGTCGATGCCATGGTGAAGTCATCTGGCTTCACTCCCTCCACCTCTATCACGAAGTCTACCACTTCTTGGAAGGATTTCGCTGTAGCCGCTACCTGTAAGGCTGAAATCCGCAAATCTGACCTCAACCCTTTCACAAAACGGCGAATCCGCTCTTGTGAACTGAAGCAAAGCTGGGTGGCATACCTAGATAATGCACGAAACTTAGCCTCATACGCAGTGACCGTCATTCTGCCTTGCTCTAGGCTCAAGAACTCATCTCTCCTCCTATCCCTCAAAGTCCGGGGTATATACTTCTCCATAAACAAGCTAGAGAATGACGCCCAAGTCATAGGTGGTGCCTGTGCCGGTTGACACTCAACATGTGACCGCCACCACATTTTGGCGTTTCCCTGAAACTGATAGGTTACAAACTCAACGCCAAATCGTTCCACTATGCCCATTTTATGTAGTAACTCATGACAATCAACCAGAAAATCGTAGGCATCCTCAGATTCAGCACCCTTGAAGACTGGAGGTTTCAATTTCAAGAACTTACTGAAAAGTTCATGCTGATCGCTTGTCATTATAGGCCCTGTAGTCAAACGAGGAAACGTGCCTATTTCCAATGGAGCATCCATGCGGGGAGCCGCAGCAGTTGCCTGTTGTACTTCCGGAACCTGAGGTGCTGGTGCAGAAAACACTGGAGGTGTCTGGCCTTGATCAGATAACCCACTAAGATAAGCAAGAACCTGATTAATCATCTCTGGGGTAGGTTGGGGTGGTAGTTCCTCATTCTGCACTTGCTCAGTTTCCCCTTCCTCACCCTCTCTTACTACTTCCTCAGTCGGTGGAGGAGTCACCGCCCTAGTACTAGATGGGGCAGGTGCTTGTCCTCTTCCTCTAGAGGACGTCCTCCCACGATCTCTACCACGGCCTCTTGTCACTGCTCCTTCTCGAGCTACAGCCCCAGTGGCTGGCTCAGACGCACCCTGTCCCGCCGGTGTTGGTGTTGACGTAGTCGTTGCTCTAGTTCTAACCATCTGCGAAA
>NC_028647.1:56917545-56922012 GCF_001406875.1 Solanum pennellii | reverse complement strand
ATTAAACCACTAACTTTATAATTATAAGCCTGAAAAGTCCAAAACGCCCCTTTAAAAACTTTAGCAGGATTCCGACCCGAGTGAAATGACGGAGACTGTGACGGTCCGTCACGACTGTGACTGTCCGTCCTGCACGTCCGTCACAAAGTTCAGAGACTAAATTTCTGTGGAAGATGTGTGACGGTCCGTCGTGCCCACGACGGTCCATCCTGCCATTCCGTTACGAAGTTCAGAGAGTCGATTTCAGTACCCAAATTTCAGAATTCTAAGTGTTTTGGAACGAGACCCCCTCGACGGTCCGTCGTGCCCATGACGGTCCGTCGTGGGATCCGTCATCTCAGCCAGTTTTTCCAGAAATAAAATCTGCTGCTCAAAACGACTAAACAGGTCGTTACTGTAAAATATTTGTGTATTTCCATATCCTCCTTTTTTTTATCTTTCCAAATGTTCGGTGTCTATTATGGATTTAATTCGTATTTATCGTAAAATTTCTCAATAATTTATGTAATTGACTTGTTATGAAAGCTTCTTCATTTTTAATTTCAGGTAATTAATATTTAACAATTGCAAAACATATTGTCGCTAGCTCCATTGGCTTAGAAACTCCTCAAAAGAATGAATCGCACCAGACATGTGTCCTTGTTGTTCTGAAATTACAAAGAGACTTAAAATTTTTTGATGTTGATATGTTACTTGCCATTTCCTTGATTAGATATGTTCCTTGATATTTCCTTGTCAAAAATGGGGGTTTTATTCAATTTTGTGAATTCCTTTTCAAATTGATTTGATGTTTTATTGTGTTGGTTATATTGATAATCTATGGTTAATTAATGGTAAAGTTGTTATAGTTGTTAGTCTTTGACCTAGTTACTATAAAAGATTAATTATTGAACCCTTTTTCCTAACCCTAGCCATGAATTGAAGTTGTATATGACCATAGTTGTTGGAATTAATCATGTTATTGTTTAACTCACTATAATGATGATGATGATGATGAGTGTATCATTGAAATTTTTTGATAAATTGACGGTAAGATCTTGAAGAATGTTTTGGAAGCTTTTTGGTAAGACCTTTATGATTATGAGTTCCCTACTTCAATAATGTTGGTTTATTCTTGATGATGATATTTAATTGAAGTATGATGATGTGCATAGATTAAGAAGATGATTATATGATGATTATGATGGCATGTTATGAATATGTTGAATTGTGAGATCATGGTAAGGGTATTATGATACAAGGTTGAAGCTAATTCTCTTGTGTGCCTTATATGATATGACTGTGATGTGTTGATATCACTAATGATGGATTGTGATGAAAGGAAGTTCTCATTCTATACCTAATGAGCTAATGAAATGATTATACAAGGTGTTAGTCTCCTATGGCCTATATTAATATTTGATGATTAAGAATGACCTAAAGGCATTTCAAAGGAAATTTAGTTTAGCACCAAGCGAACTAGATATGAGAGGTGTCCTTTTCCAAGAGGTAATGTAGGTTCACTAATGTTCTCATGGGATGGATACTACAATGCAATGTTCATACTTGAGTTTCCACTATATCTCCTAATTCCTTAACTATGTTTCCCCTCATAGGAATGCAAACTAATGGATCCACCTAGAATGTTATGTTCATATTTAGGTTCTACCTTGGGAATTAGATCACCTTCTTTCGGTTTCGGGTTTCATGAAACCGGATTCCATGTTTAGCTCACATAGTCTATTGTCAGTTAATGCGATTGTTCCCGAAAGTAAAATGAATGAATGGAAGTAATAAATATGGACTTAATTAGGGTGACTTAAAGGGTACTACTAAGTATGGGTAAGGGTATCGGACTTTTACCTATGTGTTACACAAGTTCACCTTGAGGGGAGTCATAGGAGGTTGTTCGTATGCACTTGTGTTATAATGAAATGTATCATGTTGATCCTATATAATGTTGCTCTTATATGATGTTGGTTTCATTTGATGAACTTGATATTGGTCTAAGTTGATATGTATGTTGGTGACTACTCATGATGTTATGTCATATCAGGTAAGACATTACTTATGATCTCTTTTCTAGTTTACTTGATAATGTGGGGTTATGGGTCTTCACATGAGTATTGCACTTGTAGGTCTGGGATGGGATTGTTGGTAAGAGTTTTATATGTTTTGATGATATGAACTCTTGAACATGATATGCTAATATGACTTTATGTTGGTGTTGTTACTATGTATTAATATGAGTATGTCTTATTTGGTTTTGATCATTTGCTTGTATATGCTCTTATATATGTCTACACAAAGGCTTTCCAAATGACTTAACATGTTTCCAAAGAAATGGTCCCTTTTATGCACTTCTTCAAAGGTTTTATGTGCATATGTTTCCATACTTAGTACAAGTGGTTGTACTAACCCATATTCCTTATGTTTCTACAAATATGTAGGTTTAGGCTGTTAAGGTTTTTCGGGGCCATTTGTAAGAAGACTTGAACTTTTCCCCAAGTTGTTGGTGAGTCCTCAAAGTTCAAGGATGGTGCCAATTTTTCTATCCTAGTAGTATTGCTTATGTCTAAAGGCACTTATTCTTTCCTTATTCTTGAGAATATTGTTTTAATTGTATATGTGACATATTGTACTTGTAAGGGCTATGCCCAAACCTTTGTAACTCTCGTTTAAATGGATATATGTGAGACAAAGTATTAAACTACTTAAATGAATTGACCATGCTAAATTATAGATCTATATAAACATCATAAGGGAGGAGTCTATGATATGTGAGAAGTCTAAGTACACTTCACTATGTAAAAGTTTTAATTTACGCATTTTTTCTAGTAATGATATGTCATGATGTATGCTAAGGGATAGTGTAAGTCCTCTTTAAGGACCAAGACGCCAGTTACGTCTATGGGGTGCTCTCGGGCGTGACACATAGTCATGATTGAATATGAATGAAGTGAATGAACGTTGTGGACCGGGGGTGTTAGATGTAGGTGTAGGGGAAAGCAAGTTAATAAAGTTTAGTTGTATTTTTTCAAATAGTTGGTGGTATGAATTGTCTTAGTTGTCCTTAGAGGTGCAAGTGACGGTGGGGCGTCACTAGAAACATATATGCTAGGACTAGGCAGGGATGGTACACGGTTAGATGATTGTGGATATGCATTTAAATCCAATGTATGCACATCATATTATTGGTTACTTGGTTAGTAGTAACTTCATAAAATGTGTTTCTTTTCAACAATTAATCATTAACAAAAGTTCTTGTCGTATCACACATATAAAACAATTTATCCAAATGATAGAAAAGTAATTTCAAGACATAATTGATACTGGAACATTCAGGAGAAATGTCATAAGGAAAAATAGTTTCGTGAAAATAGAACATGTCTAAATATAGGAGCTTTCTTAGTAGCTTGATGTGGTACCTTGTAGCCTTTTGTATTGAAAGGGTATCCAACAAAATGCATGGTGTTGCCCTTGATTCAAATTTATCTTTGTGGGCCTTCAAATTGTAGGAAAACAAAGGCATCCAATATCTCGTAGGCAATTTTGATTGAAAAATAAGTACATGCATTTGTTGTTTTCAAGAGATATTTGTGTTTCCTTCCTATCATAGCATTTTGTTGAGGTTTATAAGGGCATGATCTTTGGTTTGAAATTGGTCTTCTATTTAAGATATGAAGGCTTCCATAACTTTTCATGCATTACTTTGGAATATCATGTACTGTGTCCAAATCGATCTACTATGGAAATCCACCATCGTCAAGAAATAATCGCAATTACCATATGTGGATTTGTGGTATGATCTCCATAGGTCAATTTGTAGTAGTTAAAAAATTTTGTTTGTAATATTAGTACTTTACTAGAAAGGCATACATGTATGTCTTTCCATAAGATATGTGATACAAAAGGTTGTCAGTAGAAAAGCTCATAGATATGGTAGAGAAATTCTTCACTTTAGAAAAGGCAGATGTCCTAATTTAGCATGCCACAAAATTTTACTGTCATAAATGCGAGATGGTGGTAAAGATTAGAAGCAAATAAAATAGAATTAATAGTATAAGAGGAATCAACAACACATCTAGCTTCTTTATTAGCTATTTGGGAGTATTAAACCTTAGGTGATGGTAAAATTTGACTTATACTTTCAACCAAATCATTTTCACAATTTATCAAAGAAAGGACAAACTGATTCACAATTAGAAGAATAACTAGTGATATGAGATGAATATAAGTTGTCTTTAGAGGCGTAGGAAATTGGATAAATCATAGAATGGTTCTATGGGAAGTGGATGAATTTCTGAAGTTGGTTCTACGGTTGACCAGTACGAGCCATAGAATGGTCTACATACCTTAGGTCCCAATCATAGATCACTTCTGGTAGTTAATTCTTAAAGGTATATTTGGGTCTTTTTCTATGTGTTTGTCACTACCCAAAACGAGCCGCGAGTGGCACCCACATTTATTCTCCTATGTGAGCGAACC
>NC_028647.1:56906424-56907545 GCF_001406875.1 Solanum pennellii | reverse complement strand
GAAACAGCGAATGAAGTGATCGAGGCGTACCACCTTGATGAAGTCTGAGTAATCAAGTGTCCCAAGTTGTGCCGCGACATTAAATAAGGCGCTTGTTGGGAGGCAACCCAATACTTATCGTCTTTTTAATAATGGTAGCATTTTTTTAATTAATGGGTTTTAAATTTGCAGGCACATCACAAGGAAATTCTGCAGAACACTACTTCGCAGTAGCCACTGACGGATACAACGACGGACCGTTGCATTTGCAACGAACCGTCATAGGCATCCGTCACACCAGGTATGTAGTACTGTCATTTTGAAATTAGGGCACACACGACGGAACCTACGACGGGTCGTCACAGATGCGACGGACCGTCGTCGTGGAACCGTCGCGCAATTAATGAAATCTACCCGACCCGACCCGGCTGGACCCTTTTCAAAATTTGACCGTTTATACTTCCCCCCTCCATATTCCACCTCATTACTTCCTTATTCCCCTCATCTCCCCTCTCTTTTCAACTTCCACACTTCCCCTCACTGATCATTGCTCCCAAAACCACCTAAGCCTTATCATTATCATCTACTGTCGGTGTCTACCTTGCCAGAATCATTCTCCATTTGTCTTCTTCTCCATTTCCAAGGTATGTGTTTCTACATTTATACTTATTTATCTTGCATTTTGGTTTTATAGTTAGTATTAGCTTAGTTTTTCGTCGTATACTGTTTCCTTTATATGCTTATGTCTAAACCTAGGTTCAAAATGTTCTTATGTGCCATGCTAATAACCCTAGGCATAGGTGATTTTGCTTTGGTAGTTTCTTAGGTCGTTGGGATAGACACATATAGGTCCACATCACTACACAACCATGTGGGTTCATCGGGGATGCGTAGGGTACCCCCAGTTCTAACACTGCTACTCAGAACGAGACCCCGATGACGGCCCGTCGCACACACGACGGACCGTCGTATGGTCCGTTGCACAAGCCCTAGCACCCCTGCTAAATGACACCTGTGACGGACCGTTGTATTCACGACGGTCCGTCCTGCATGACCGTCATGGTTAACAGAGACCCTGTTTCTAAGGGTCACTGAAAATTTTCCAAGTGTCCTACGACGGACTCTTACGACGGACCGTCACA
>NC_028647.1:56789732-56899519 GCF_001406875.1 Solanum pennellii | reverse complement strand
CTTTTTACATTTTTATGTTTTTACTTTCTAAGGAAGTTATCAACCGAACAATAGTAATAACAAGTTAAAGTTAAGTCTAGACTATTTTCCTCGTGGGAACGATCCCAACCTCACTAGTTGGGTTATTTACTTGACGCGACCGCTTTACTTCTTATTTGAGAAGTAAGTTTGAGCGTATCAGCTTTGATTATTCATATTTTCAATCAAAGAATAAAGACCAAGTTGAAGAATACGATTAACGACATGTATAATGTTGGATATAATATGAAACAAAAGAAAACATTAAACTAAAAAATGTCTAGCATATCAATAAATCTCTAAAAGAATTACATAAATAAATAAAATCTAATCCAAGAATAGTTTGTAATTGATCATATCTTGACACATAGCCTCTAGATTCTCTTTCTTTAGACCTACATCACTCTTCAAATCTGCGTCAAAACATGGATCAAATTCCTAGGTTGCAAATGAGGTTGCTAGCTTTGCTTCTTCAACTTTCTCATCAGCATCAATGAAAAGGAGTGGCAAATCTTGCACTTTTTTGCACAGCGCTATTATCTCCTTCTTCATATCTCCTAATAATTGACGAAGGGAGGACGCCTCATCAACTTTATCATGCTCCTCAAACATAGCATTTGTAAGACGTTCTCCTGCTGCTACAAAAAATTCTTTTTTGGCGCTTTTTACATCCATATCATGAAGGCTTGATTACGTTTGATCATATGCAGCAGAAAAATCAAAGAGAGAGTTTAATAAAGTCTTTAAGGGTGAAACGTCCACGTCCTTGCAGTCTATCTCTTTGAAAATTGCTTGAATTTCATCTCTAAGTGAAGAAGCAAAATCTACACAACTTCTTGAAAGCTTGTCTTTAATGACTTTCAAAAGAGTATAATAAAATGTTTTTGAGCTTCTAGGATGACTTTCTTCCCATCAAATATAGCCATAGCAGGTGGAGGATTCTTGCATTCTTCATATCCCAAATAGTCAATAACCTCATCGCGGGAGACATGAGGTGACCCTTTTCACACTACATTCAATGAAGGTGGTTTTATCAAATCTGAACGAGATATGGACTCACCACAATTTTGTGACTCCTCTTATAGGAGAGTCGCAACATTGTTCTCCAACAAAAAAAGTTAGGGATAAATAGTAAAAAAAGTGAAAAATAAAAAGTACTAAGTTATTAGAGCAAGTGTCTTAACCATACCTTATTGAAATAGATTGTTATAGTTCTTGAATCACAACTTGCATTGTCACAAAGCTCAACCACGAGAGGGATAGCATCATCTAATACCCTTAACATCCTATGAAATATTTCTTTGCTACTAGTTTCACTCTCACCTTCAAGCAATCTCTTGGAAACATAACCGGTTTGAGTAGGTGTCTTTCTTTTTGATGCTACCGAAGGCAATTGAGACTTAATTTTACGTTTCCGAGGATCCTTAACACCCAAAGGAGAAGGCATACCATCATTAAAGACCTCATTATTTACTTCCCCAGAACCCTCTAAATGTATGAGAGGAATTGGCCTAGCAGCATCCACTAAAGCGCAAATAATCATCAAGAAAATTCCCGTCAATTTTCATCCACCAAGCCTGATAGTCAGATCCAAAAACTTTCCCACATTAGGTGTGATTGAAGGAAAAGTTGCTCGAAATGCAGATCATCTTATAGTGCAAATACGCAGAAAGTAAGATCCTTGTCCAAGGAGGCACTACGAATATCATTCATCATGATAACTGGGATGTTTTGGTAGAATCCGAATTGACGACTGAAGTGATGTGGACTATATAGTTCAATAATGAATGAATCTTTACATCAAAGAAAAAGATTGTTAAAGTGAATACTCATGAAATAGCTCGACTCCAACTCTGGTGCACAATCATTATGCACATGAAAGTAAGGGTACGTCTTATCCAACATAGTAGATGTAAAACTCACAGTCTCCCCACTATTGATGAGTTTTCTCGCATCATGGCTATCAAATACCTTGCACCACCCTCTCCATAATATATTACCATAGTAGGAATAAAATGGTCATTGGAAAATGCTTAATGAGTCTTAAATTAATGAGAAAGACAACCATAAACATAGTGGATGGGGAAGTAGACTTTAATTTGATAAAGTTGAGATAAATAGGAGATCTTATTTATACCATTGTAAATGCTACCTAATACCATAATTGCAAGACTGATATTACTCCCACACGCCATCAGTCTAGCCATTTTGAAAGTCCCCGGACGTATAAACTCACCCTCTTTATTAGGAAGGATGGAAGCACACAATCAATAAGTCAAGAAAGCAGCTATATATGTTTCATCTCTTTTGTCATCTCTCAATCTAAGTCCATGAAACACCCTTTCAGCATATGACCACCTTGTTGTATCAGCTAAGTTCCCACTAGGATTATGGGTAAATTCAGGGCGAGAAGACTTCATTTCCTCCCTCGATGGAGCAGATTCATACCTCTAAGGTTTCTTCCACCGAAAGCTTATCCACTTGCTAAAAGATACTTTTTGACTAACCCCCCGAAGATGAGGAAATGCCGCAAATAAATATTCACAAACCCGAGGAATGTGATTGGTCCTCTTTTCAGCATAACCCACAAGTTCTTTGGCCTCAGGCACTATTTCTTCATAAGGTCAACCCGAAATTGGAAAAATCCCAAAAATATGTAAGTCCCATAAAGAAATAGACAATTCTCCGGCATATGTAAGAAGTGTATTGGTTTTTTTACACCAAGCCTCACAAAACGCTTGCAAAATCTCTGAGTTACGGTCATAAATGAATAGAGATGTATAAACAGCATCATAAATTTTGGTTGTAATTAGTCCCTCTTGTCTCTAACAAGTATATCCTCGGTCCATTCCCAATACCCTGGAATGTGATTGTACTCTCCCTGAACTTTCATTATGTTCCCCCATCGTATCTCGCCTTGAATTATGCGACACCCTAAACTTGGAAAAGGAGTTCCAATGTTAGCATAATGATGATTTGGCGCTTGTAGAGAGCACAACTTGAATAAATTACTGGAAGTATGAGTATGCATCGAAGTTCAATTCTACGTATGAAATGGGTTTTCCAAAGAAGGCCAGTGATTTGCAAATCGATAAACTAGTGGAGCTTGAGTAAAAAATCGTGTTTGCAAGTTAAAGAATTCAAGCATTCAAGTTTCAAGAACGATCAAGATCAAGAACGATAAAAATTAAGAACAATCAAGATCAAGGCTGCCGAATTCAAGATCAATCTCAAAGACCTTCGATTAAACTAGAAGTCAAGATCAAGATAAAGATTAAGATCAAGATAAATCCCAATTTCAAGATAAAACTTTAAAACCCTTGAATATGGAGGAATCATAGAGATTGTAACACTTGCATTTGAAATAATAACACCGATTGTTGCTATAATTTTCTATTCCTAATTATTATTTTATCGAAGAGAATTTTATTATCTAAAGTTACTATTAATTCCCCCTTCTCGAGTCTTGTCATGATATTATATCTTTCAAAAACTAGGATTGAAGAATTTGAAGACTTCAAATATCATACTTGCAGATTTTAAAACTTTGAAACAATTTTATTCATAAGGGTTTGCCCCCATTGAGTCACCACCATTTGGTGCAAGTCTAAAGTTTTACGAAACTTACTCATAGCTTTAACTCATGTAACAGATCAAGTGGGAAGATTTGATTTTTTGACACTCATGCAACTGAACTTATAACGTGATTCAAAGTGCCTACGTACTTCAATGAGGAGGATCAAGTTGCAATGTAGTTCTGGAGGAGTGAGTGATTTTTTGTCTTGTCGTACACAATATATACTCTTTCGAGGAATGAGTGACCTGTAGTTTAGGCTCGTACCTTTAGGAGCATTTTAGCTCAAAGTTTTAGCTCAAATTTAAAGTGTTCTATGATACAATTCGGACTAGTGTCTCAAGGAGAATTTTAACTGGATGATTTAACTTAAACTTGAAGATTTAAGGGATATACATTTTAAATTCGTGTTTCAAGTAGCATTTAAATTTGATGATTTAACTCAAACTAGAAGATTTAAGTGACATAGAGTTTAAGCTCGTGTTTCAATGAGCATTTCAATTTGAATATTTAACTCTAACTTGAAGATTTATGTGATATACAATTGAAGCATGAATTTCAAGGAGCATTTCAACTTGAAGATTTAACTCAAACATGAAAATTTAAGTGACATACAATTTAAGCTCGTGTTTTAAGGAGTATTTCAACTTGATGATTTAACTCTAACATGAAGATTTAAGTGACATACATTCTAAGCTTTTATTTCAAGGAGCATTTAAACTTGAACATTTAACTAAACCTTGAAAATTTAAGAGACCTACAATTTAAGCTCGTGTTTTAAGGAGTATTTCAACTTGAAGGTCTAAGTGACATACATTTTAAAATCATGTTTCAAGGATCATTTCAACTTGAAGATTTAACTCAAACTTGAAGATTTAAGTGACGTATAGTTTAAGCTCGTGTTTCATTGAGCATTTCAACTTTAAGATTTAAGTACCATACAGTTTCAACTCGTATTTCAAGGAGTATTTCAACTTGAAGATTTATCTCAAACTTGAAAAATTTAAGGGACATACAATTTAAGCTCGTGTTTCAAGGAGAATTTCAACTTGAAGATTTAACTCTAACTTGAAGATTTAAGTGACATATATTTTACTGTTTTATTTCAAGGAGCATTTAAACTTTAAGATTTAAGTCAAACTTGAAAATTTAAGTGACATACAATTTAAGTTCGTGTTTCAAGGAGTACTTCAACTCGAAGATTTAAGTGTCATATAGTTTAAGCTTATGTTTCAAGGAGAATTTAAACTTGAAGATTTAACTTAAACTTAAAGATTTAAGTGACATATAGTTTAAGCTCGTGTTTTAAGGAGCATTGTAACTGAAAGTTTAAGCTCATGCATTAAAGGGAGTGTATATATATATTTATTCTTCAACGTCATCTTCGGATGTTGACTTGCCCTATTTTGGAGTTCTTCTATATCTTCATCTTCATAAGGTCCATAGACAGGAAATTGTTGATCTTCTCTTAAATTCATGATTAATTCCATGTTATGTGCATGAGTCGCTAAATATTCAAATGTATTGGGTTTTAATCCTTTCAAAATTTAGTGAAGACCCTAATTCATACCTGGGATGCACATTTCAATGCTAGAAATTTCACGAAGACGATCTTTGCAGTTGAGGCTTAGACATATGGATCGATTGCTAAAGTCAACAACTGACTCATATTTACTTTGATGAGCCTTTGTAAGTTCCATCATACTAACGACACGTCTCATGATATAGAAATTATTACGAAAATCTTGTTCTAATAGCTCCCAAGTATGTATATAAATAGGTTAAAGAATTGTGTACCAATCAAAGGCATTTTCTCTTAGTGATCGAACGAACTCTTTAACAAAATAATCACCATACATCTCTGCAGTATTGCAATTCTCAATAAAGTGCCCTATATGTTGTTTAGGATTTCCTTTGTCATCAAATTGTTGAAGATTAGGAGGTTGATAACCCTCAGATATTTTTAAGTTATCAATCCCTTATGTGTATGACTTTGCATATATTTGTGAAAATTTGAATGAAGACTTATATTCGTCTTCGATGGCCTCTACGATAATGTTCTTTAATTGATCAATTGTAATCAAACCTTCAGATGAGATATGAATCTCTTTGATCTTTTTTTCCTTTACGCAAGACTCTCATTCGTTGTAAATTTTTGAATGTCCTAGAGGTGATTGACTTGATCTTTTTTCAATCAAGTTATCTATATTATTTGTTAGCTTGGAAAGTTTAGCATCTTGTTCGTGTGCGCGTTTTATCAGTCCTTCAATTGCTCTAGTTAAGCCTGCTAGTTGTTTTCCAATGGTGGAAGACATTTTGATAATCTTGGATGCTACAAAAGTTGAGATTAGAAGTAGAGATTATCACACTGGGCATGCTAGAATTTTTAGACAAAAAAAATCCGCGTCAACAAAACAATAATCAATAATGAAAAATTATAGCAACAATCAATTTATTATTTCAAGTACGAGTGTTACAATCTCTATGATTCCTATGAATTCACCTTTTCAAATATAATTTCAAGGGATTTAATGTTTGACTTGAACTTGAGATTTATCTTGATCTTGGTCTCTATATTAATCTTGGACTTGAACATGAACTTGTACTTGATCGTCATCTTCGACTTGAACTTTATCTTGATCTGGAATTTCTAGTTGAAATCAAGGGCTTGGATCTTGATCTTGAATCCGGTGGTATTGATATTTATTGTTCCTTTGAACTTAATCTTCGACTTGAACTTGAACTTTGACTTTATCGTAATCTTGACTTGAACTTTATCTTGATCTTGGCTTTGTAGTTGAATTAAAGGGCTTGGAGCTTGATCTTTAATCCGTTGGTCTTGATGTTGATTATTTTTTAACTTGATCTCGGACTTGAACTTATACTTGGGCTTGATCTTATTCTTGACTTGAACTCTATCTTTATCTTGAATTCGGTAGTCTTGATCTTGATTGTTCGTGAACATGATTTTGAACTTGATCTTGATCTTTACTTGAACATTATCTTGATCTTGACGTTCAATTTGAATTCAAGGGCTTGGAGCTTGATTTTGAATTTTGTGGTCTTGATCTTCACTTCTTCAAATCTTGAACTCGAATTCTTGAATCCTTTATTCTTAAACTTGTAGAGAAATTTATGGCTTTTGATCCACGAGCATTCTCTAGCTTCTTGTCTAAAACTGTTGTTTTTTTCATCTACATTGTGAGACCCCTATATATAGTTTTAGAATAGAGGAGTTGCAATTGGAACAGGATTCCCTTCGGCTGATAAGATTTAAGTGAAATATTATATGGACTGTATGAAGCAGGCTTAAATTAAATTCATATTTATCTGAATTAGAATAAGTGAATCCATTATATTAATCCATAATATTTATTTGGACGAATATATTCATTAATTTAATATAATATGAAAAACTTCATAAATTTGTATTTAATAATTTTTAAGTGACTATAGTAACATCCCGAGAGTACATCCTAGAAGATATGGCACTCTCATAGTTAGACATGTCATACTTGACCTCTCGGAGGTCTTGTACAAGCCCTTTGACATCATTCCTTCCATACATGTATGAAAAGTAGTGCGGAATTAAAAATTTTCACTGGAAAAATCTTAAAACATCTTTCCCATTAAAATTATAGGAAATACTAAGTCTAAAACTATGCTAATCTTAGACTCAAGAATACTTGGGACACGACCCATATAATATGAATATAGAAATACTTAGTTTATTACAATACTTTAAATAAAAGAAGTGTAAAGATAGTTATGTCCTCGAGTCAAGTGAGAACATGCTTCAACTTGGTTTAAAGAATCCTAGTTTACAAGCTTTGCTTCAAGACGTTTCTCACATTCCACCTACACCCTTAGATATAACAAAATGTATGTAATTAGTATAATGCATGTAATAAGTATGACATAATTCATTAAATCAGGAGAACGTACATTTACGAGAAACATGCCCTTTTTGTTTAAAACATCATATTAAAAGCATAAGAATCACATTTAAACACCCACCATCACATTTAGAACACATTCAAAGTCATTGGAATTTATATGAAATAATAAAATACTACATTAAGCTTATACTGAACTTTGCAGTAACTTCAAGTAAAACTCACAAATTACAATATAACATCCATAACACATCCAGAACACATAAAATGAGATCCTCTTACCAAAGGTTATTCTAATGCTCACTTGAATGAGTTATAAAGCGATCTCCCATACAATCCGTTAAGACACACCTAAGAGATCCTTTAGACTACCTAAGATAAGATAATTGTCACCTCCTATTATCGTATATGTATAATATGACATTTTCCTCCCAAAAGTTATATACGTAAGTAATTCAAGAAAATATCACCCATACACCCTCTAGAATATTACCTAAATAATCCTTAAGACTACTAAGCTTAGATCAAGTCTACATATTCAATTTAATTTCCATATCAAGATTTATTGTTAAGACTTCTCTAGGCAAGACATTAAGAGACCATTCCTATCCCTCCTTCACACCTTAACTAGGAAACCCTTAAACTACTTTAGGTATGTACTTATTCATTAACATGTTTTTCAGCTTATGTAATTATCTTCATTAGTTCATTAAGAGACAATCAAGAAATAAGTACATTCAAGCAATGGTCTTGGAGAAGACATAGGGACTCACACAGCAACATCTTTAGAGCCTAATTGTGTAATGTATAGATTTTGTCCTATGCCACAACCTAAACATCATAGAACATCTTCAAAACTAGTAGGTAATCCTTATGATAATATTTGGCAATAAAAAACATAGATAATAATAGTTATTCATGGAATCCGGAGTCATGAACCTACTCTGGTGGAGGGTGTTCTACTTGCCAATGGTAGAACTAGGACACATCCTATGTAGGGACATGGTTAAGGACTATGAAAGGTTTCATTGTTCTCTAATGTATTATTATTTTGACCATAATGGAATTTCTCATTATGAAGAAGACAAGAAAGACTAAGTGAAAGATTTTCATTGATCGGCTCATTTGGGTATTCCATTGGAAAATTCCTGTAATGGTTGTTTTATGGTCCATCGTAACTCCGAATTGTGTTTTATTTTTGAGGTGAAGCCTAAGACACAACTTGATCCATCATTGGTGGATTTAATGAGTGGGTTCTTGTTAAATTTAATGATTCATTCTCCTTAGGGGAGGATGGTGTTTTGAGGTACAAAGAGAGGTTGTGTGTGCCCAATGTGGATGATTCGAGAAACGAATCCTAGAGGTAGTTTATGGTTCCTGTTTTCATTTGCATTTTACTAAGATGTATCATGACCTTATAGAAGCATTTTGGTGGTATGGCTTGAAAAGGGACATAGCGGAATTTGTAGCAAAGTGCCCAAATTGCAAAAAAGTGAAAACCGAGCACCTAATGATCAGTGGCTTGCTTCAAGAAATACATGTTCCCACTTTGAAGTAGGAATACATTAATATGGACTTCATAGTAGGTTTGCCTTGGAATGAAGGCAAAATTACTTGATATGGGTGGTTGTGGATAAATTGACGAAAGTCGCTCAGATTATCCCTGTTATGTCTACTATTCGGCGGAAGAGTATGCAAGAATTTATATCCATGAGATTGTGAGTCTTTATGGGTTCCCTTTATATATTATTTTTGATAGGGGTTCTGAATTTACTTCTCAATTATTTAGTTTATTCTAAAATGGGTTAGGTACTCTGTGAAGTTAAGAATCGAGTTTCATCACCAAACGGATGGTCAAGTGGAGCATACTATTCAAACCCTTGTGATCATGCTTAGAACTTGTGTTATCGACTTCAAAGGAAGTTGGGATGAAGACTTTCCTTTGGTTGAGTTCTCTTATAACTATAAATACCATTCAACTATATCCATGGTTCCTCTTGAGTATTTGTATGGTAGGAGATGTCGGTCTCTGGTTGGGTGGTTCGAGGTTGGCGTTTCTTCTCTCTTTTGTCCCAAATTGATCTATGACGCTTTGGAGAAAGTTCATATGATAAGAAAATGATTGAAAATTCTTTATAGCCAGCAAAAGTCTTATGCAAGCAATAGGAGAATGGATCTAGAATTTGAAGAAGTCGATAGGGTGTATTTTAATATTTCACGTATGAAAGTGGTGATCGGCAAGAAAGGGAAACTTAGTCCTCCCTATGTAGGTCCCTATGAAATTTTTCAAAGGGTCGGCAAGGTTGCATACTAGTTGAGATTACCTGGTGATCTAGCTTCGATTCACCCGCTATTCCATGTATTCATGCTTAAGAAGTAAATTGGTGACCCAAATTCATTCTTCCTATCAAAGGCTAGGTGTGGATGAAAACATCTCCTATGAAGATGTTCTGGTGAAAATCCTTGATCGACAAGTGAAGAATTTGAGGAACAAAGAGTTTGATTTCATAAAAGTATTATGGAGGAACCACCTAGTTGAGGGAGAAACATAGGAGGTCGAGGCCGACATAAAGTCCCGTTATCCCCATCTCTTTGATAATTAAGGTAAGTTGTTCCTATTAACTAATATAATGAGTAAATTTGAATTTGACTTGTCTTGCAAAGATGTGCCAATTTATAGTAAAAGATTTTGCTAAAATGATTTTTGATGGAAAGATGCTCCTTTCCTTGATTTGCACTTACTTTTTTATTTGGTATGTTGTTGCCTTAATCAAGTGATATTGAACATATTAATGTGATTTGAAAGGATTTTTGGCATAAGCGACTGTTTGTATTGTGCTGAACTCATGTTGATGTCGAGAAGGAAATTCCTCATGTTGTGATGTTGAGCTCTTATATGTAGTAATTGATGTTTTGAATAGCTATGTGTAAATTCCATGTTGTTGTGTTTATTTGTGTTGTAACTCATTTTATTATATGTGTTGTTAGTTGGGTTTCTAGTATTTAGTCTATCCTTTCCCTACAAAATATAGTTAATGTCATTCGGGGACAAATGTTCCTAATGAGGGGATAATGTAACACTCATAAAGTTCAAGACATAATCTAGAGCCTCACATGAGTATCCAAGTGTAGAAACACTATTCTATGATATTTTATAATGTTTACAAACCATTTAGGATGTTTTAGAGTTAAGACGTCAAGAAATGTCCATGAGGTCCATGGACTAGTGAAATAGGTGATAGTGTGCCTTAGCCTATTTCACGGGGTTTTAGGAGTCGAAAAATTATGAAAATTGGTGAAAAGGTGTCATACTATTGCTGGATAGTTTTTAGGGTCGAAACTTACAGGTACGACTTACCAAGGACCACCCTAAGGGTCCTTGGAGATACCCTTGCATTTTACCCAAATCAGCAAAATTAGGCAGTTTTGGCATTGGCTACCTACGAAGCCAATCAATAGGGAGTCGTCTGAGTTATGGGTATTCGATAGCTCCTTAGTCCCACACTTATCTGTTTTTAAAAAATGTCCCAAATTCATAGTCTCTGAACTTATTTATGGACCTGCACGATAGTCGGTGCAAGTCACCCTCGACTTACCTATGGACTGTAGGTCGAGATCTCGTAGGTGAAGCCTGTTTTCACTGTCAAATTTTACATGAAGTTAACTTAATTACTTAATTAGTTAGGGGTTTAATTAGGGGTTAAGGCGTGGTTAATTAAGTTAGTTAAATGACTATATAAGCTACCCTAAGTCTGAACTTAACTTATCATCCCACAATTCCCAAACTCAAATCCTCTACATTCTCTCTACTTTCTCTCTCCATAAGAAACTCTATATAAGATCATGGTCAAAGGATTCTAGGGAAGCATGAAATTCACTTTCCTCCATCAATATTCAAGGATTGACAAGTTATGTGAACCTTTCACCATTGGTATTCCTTTCCCCCAAGGGTTCTTTCATATTAATTTCCAAAAGATTATATAAATCTGAGTTTCCTTCTAATTTGAAATATATCTTTCAGATTGTATTGTTCATGACTTGTATTGATTATAATTGTTATATTATGATGTTTCATAATTAAATTATGATAGTTCTTAATGTTAAACCTAGTATATGGAGAAGGTGATGATTTGACCCTAATTCCCTAGCCCTAGGTTATGAACTCATGTTGAATTGATAAGTGTTGATCCAATTGACTAAGTTAATATGTTAATTACTATTATATGATGTTATTACACATATTATTTGATGAAATTGGTTGGTTGGTGGTAAGACCATTGATGATGGCTTTTGAAGGAGAATTGGTAAGACTTTGTGATGTTGAACCTTTACTTTAATTGTGATGGCATGTACTTGGTGATGAAGTTCGATTGATGCATATCTTATGATTGGATTAAGTAGGTGTTTGTATGATGATTCAATATAAATGTCTTGATTATGTGAGTTATGTGATCACGATTAAGATGTAATTATATAAGGTTGGTTTTAAATTACCTATGTACCTTATTATGAGATGATGATAATGTGTTAATCTCACATATTAGGGTTGTATTAAAAGTATGTTCTCATGAAATTCCTAAAGATATAATTACTATGTCTATTAAAGGGGTTATTCTCCTATGACCTAACTAAGCTATGATAGTTAGATGAAAACTTAAAAGACATTGGAAAAAGGACTCTAGCTTAGCGCCGAGTGAACTAGTAGTTTGGAGTGTCCCTTCCCAAGTAGGAAAGGTAGGTTCACCATTGTACTCAAAGATAGAGATTACAATGTCAAAGGCATAAAGAGGGTCTCAAACATGTGTCCTATTGCTTTAACTATGTTGCGTCTATACGTATACTTGCTATTGGATCCACCAAGATGCTATGTTCATGTTTTTGTACTACCTTGGCAAGTAGACCACCTTTTTTTGGTGTAGGGTTTGATATCACTGGATTCCACATTTAGCTCATATGGTTTAGTTTGGTTAAGGCAAGTGTCGTGAAAGTAAAATGAAGTAACAAAGTGAACATAAACTAGGGTGACTTAAGGGGTTTGACTTAGCCTAGATAGGGGTATGTTACACTACCTATACATTACAATAGTTTTCCTTGGGTGAAGTCCTAGAAGGTTGTTCTTATATCTTATTAAGTAAATGTTGTGCATATTTTGACTTTACATGTTATTGATCCTACTTGATGTTAGTTTCATTTATGAACGTGCTATTGGTCTATATTACTAAATATGATGATTACTACTCTTAATGTTATCATATGTAAAGTTAGGCATTTCTTGTAATCTTTTGTTTAGGTTACTTCGTTGAGTTAGGTTATGGGGCTTTACTTGATCATTGCACTTGTAGACTTGATAATGGGTTATGAGCAAGGTTCAGGCATATGTTGTAATCCTATGACCTCTTATATATGCTTTGTTGATTATAACATGATGTTGGAGTTATTTTGATTGTGTTCTCAAATATTCTATGATACATGTTGACTTTGTTATACCCTTTGATGTTGGTCCTTTCCTAAAGAATATGTGATTATTGTCTTGTATGGGTTCTTTGTTATGCATAAGGCTTTTCAAAGTAACTTATCATGGTTTTTTTAAAAATGTCCTCCTTTAGCATGATTTCAAATGATTTATGTGCATGTTTCCATACTTTGTACAAGTGGTGTAGTAACCCGTACTTCTATGTTTCCACAATTATGTAACTTCCGATCGTTGAGCTTCTAGAGGGTCATTTGAATATAACTTGGATTCTTATTCTCCTAATTTTGTAGGTTCTCTCCATTCCGAGGGCGAAGTCACTATCTAGATAGTTCATGTTGTTATAGTCTAAAGACATTTAGTACCTTCTCTTTCATTTGAAGATTCTTATTGTATTAGCCTATATGTAGCTTTTGTTGTAATGAAGTACGGGGTATACCCAAATGTTTTACTCAATTTAGAAAGTCTAAATGTGAGACATCCCGATTAGACTATCTTTGTATTATGTATATGTAGCATAAAGGTAGAAGACTATGTAAGATTCGTATGTGAAGAGTCTATGTAAACTATTATCTTTATATGATTTGTAAGCTAGAGGTCTATGTTAACCTCACTATAGAGATTTCTATGAAACTTTTCAATTTTTTTTATAATTTAACCTATGATATGTTATGAAGAATGCTATGAGGTTAGGATTAGTCCTCTCCAAGTGCTAAGATGCCAGTTACGTCTAGGAGGTGCTCCCCATATGTGACAGTTTCATTGCTTCTATCTTCAGCGATTCCACTCGGATCTTTTCGCTAGATACAATATGACAAAGGAAAGCAACAAATTGCAATTGGAACTCATGTTTGCTGAAATTAGTGAATAACTGACGATGTTTGAGAGTCTGCAGAAAATTTTTAAAATGACTTGCATGTTCTTCCTCATTCTTAAAGTAAATGAGGATATAATTAATAAAGACCATAAGGAACAAGTCCAAGTACTGTTTGAGCACTCTGTTCATCAAATCCATAAAAGTAGCAGGAGCGTTGGTTAGTCCAAATGACAGCTCATCCTCATCAATCCTAATTAGCAGTTCCAGCTCCATGTTAAGGTCACTATCATCAATATCGATCTCATCAAGAAGAAAACCTTTAGGCTTCTTATACCTAGATACAAATTCATAATGATCATACAATGTTCTGAAGGTTGTTTCAAAATGTCACTATCTCAGACTCTGAGCTGATGATAACACGATCTGAGATCGATCTTTGAGAAATGACTAGCACCGTGAAGTTGGTTAAACATGTCAACAATTTTGGGGATGGGATACTTATTCTTGATTGTGACTTTGCTTATCTTTCTATAGTCAATTCATATTTTGAGAGAACCATCTTTCTTCTTTACGAACAACACCGGTGCGCCCCTAGGAGAAATATTATGTCCTGATGAATGCCTTATCTAGAAGGTATTTTAACTGATATTTCAAAGCCTTAAGCTCTACTGGAGTTATTCTTGAAGAAGGAATAGAAATAGACTGGTTATCTGGGAGGAGATTAATTGCAAAGTTTATTTCCCTTTCAAGATTAACTCCGGGAATATCTACTAGAAACACTTTTAGAAACTCACTGACTACTGTAACTGACTCAAGAGTTTGGCTTTCAGAGCTAAAATCTTTAACCCGTATAGGATGATAGAAATAACCCTTGGATATCATCTTTCTAGACATGAATCGACCCATAGGCGCTAAGTTACTACCCTTCCACTCTAAGATTGGTTTCTTTGGAAATGGCAAACGAACAATACTAGTTCTACAATTGATTGCGGCATAACAGGAATGTAACGAATCCATCATAGAATGACATCGAACTTTACCACTTCTAGCTCTACATTATATGCTGAGTTGAATTTCTGAGAGACTGTGGTATGGCAATTTCTGCATACCCATCTAGCTATATTTGGGTCATCAACTAGAGTAGAGACAGAGAAAGGTTCTGAGAGAGTTTCTGGACTGGCACATAATTGGACTTCTATGTAAGAAGTTACAAAGGAAAGAGTAGCCCCTGGATCTAGTAATGCATAAACATGTAGGTCAAAGACTCATAATGTACCAGTGACTACATAAGGAGAACCTTTCTGATCCTGGTGAGCCTGAAGAGTATACAACTTGTTCTAGTGTTGTTCGCCACCTGTACCAAAAGAGTTGCCCTTCTGAGTCAGGAGAATTTCTTGTGCTGAAGTTGTAGACTCAGTTCCACTATTACCAATTCTTTGACCTTGTCTAGAAGGCCAATCCCTCATCCTATGCAAGACTGACTGCTCCCAAAGAATCCTTCTTTTTTGCGAGGCCCTCACCTTGATGTTTCTTACGACACTTATGAAAACTTGGGTTAGTCTTTATGCCTGAAACACTTCCTTAAGACTTAGATCCTAGTGACCTAACCTTATGATCATACATGTTCTTGGAGGATGGAAAACTAGCTGACAAAGGGGCTGGCGCTGAGAACTTCTGCTGACTCTACGAGCGATTTCCACCACTAGATTTCTTTTTAGAATAGTTATAGTTCCCAATCGTAGACTTCTCATTATCCTTGGCTTGTAGCCTAAGTTTATAACCCTCAACCTTTTGTGCATGATAAATAAGCCTAGAGATGTTCATATAACTAAGTTACATTGCATTTCTGAACTCAGTTTTAACCAAATCTGAAACTAAATACAAGAACTTATTCATTTGAGTCCTAGATTCAGAAATAATGTTAGGAGAATACTTGAAGAGTTAGATAAAAATAATTCCATATTGTAGGGCCGTCATGTTTCTATACCTTAAGTTCATGAATTCCTGAGCCTATGCTTCTCTCAACAATGTTGGAAAAAACCTGTCCAGAGAGGTCTCACTAAAGCATTCCCAAGTACTACGAGCTTCACCCATACCCCTATTCTACTTCCACTGAGACTACCAGATACGAATCACATCTTTCGGTAGGTATGATGTCAACTTAACATGATCATTCCCACTGACCTACATAACTTCAAAGATCAACCTGATCTCATGTAAGAAATTATGGGGATCTTCATTAGTTTGTGATCCTATGAACTCTGGCGTATTAATCCTAACAATGTCATGGACCCTTGTTGCTACTGATCCACAATTGGCATTCAAAGGAGATGGAACCCGATTGTTCTTGCTGGTTAAACTCTGAGCCAACATCTTAATGGTATTCCGAAATTCAACATCGGAGACTTTCTGATTTGGGACTGGAGGAGTTGTATTTGCATTACTTGCATTCACATTCCTGGCATTAGATCTACGAGGAATCATGATTAGAAACGTAGAATGTCAATCTAGAATGGATTAAGATCATACCTTATAGCTGATAAGATTAACAAAAAAGTGAAGATTTTAAAAACTTCATAGCCTCCGTCTCATTAGTTCTAGTGAACTTCACACCGATAAAAATGACTCTACTTAGTGGAGCTCTTTAGACATCCTAGGGAACTTAAACTTAGTGTTGTATTACCATGTTTTTGACGCCCCGATCTAACCCCAAGACGTGGACAAAGGACCTAGCACCACAAGTGATCCCAAGATAACCCTTCTAGCATAATCTTTACCATACTAAAGAAAATATACTGATGTGGAAGCTAAATCATTATTACATGAAAAAGATAGGGAATACCCATGTACTATAATTGTAGATATTTGAAACAGATGATTTTAATACAAATAAAATATTAACTCAAGACTAAGCTAAAACTATGTCTGAAATTAGCCTCTAATTGACTAGAAATGATCGTACATGCCCCAGCTAAGTCAAAAAAAAATTGAAATCAAAGAATTAAATACTTAAAATAAACTCATGACTATTGTTCTCAAAGAATGAGAACTCAACACTTATTCTGCTGAACGGGAGATCGGAAATTGATGTAAGCGTAATTTGGATTCTCAGGACCTGAACCTACATCAAGTGAAGATGTAGAGCACGTCAATACTTGAAAGGTACTAAGCGTGTACGATATAGTAAAGCTAAAATAAAATATAACTGAAAAAGAACAAAAGCAAGTATAATATTCTAAATATGATATACTAAATGCTGAGCTAACAGGATGCAATGACCAAAATTATGACATGTTTAGAATGAATACTAACTGAACTGTAAATATGGTCAATCTAAAAGATTCTGAATATACTGTTGTTGTTACTAATAACCGATAATAAAATCACATGATCTAAATGTGGAATGCGATGAAACAACCTCATCGAGAGGACCCAATATACTCTGCTAGAGGTATAAATCCATGCAGGCGTGATCAGTAAACTGATTCCCACAGAAGGGACAAACAACCTACTTGGTTAGTATTTCTATGACTATTTGGGTGCGGAGATTTAACAACTCGAGAGTAGACCCTAGAAGTTAGGACATTCACAGATCGGAACACGACGTACTTGACCTCTCGTAGGTCTTATGCAAGCCCTGTGAAATCATTCATTCAATACATGAATGAAAAGTAGTGCAAAGTTCAAAACTTTTCACACAATAAATCTCAAAATATCTTTCATATTAAAAATCATAGAAAACACTAAGTCTCAACATATGCCAATCTAAGACACAAGAATACTTTGGACACCACCCATACAATACAAATGTAGAAATACATAGTCAATGACAATACATTCAATTTAACGGACATCTAGAGACGGTTATTCCCTCGAGTCAAGGGACGACATACTTAAACTTTTCTTGAACGATAACTAATCCAAGCTCCCACTTCGTGACTCCTCTCAATAACCACCAACACCTTTCGATATATCCAAAGTATGGACTTAGAAGAAATAGTTGTACTATGTATTGCTTAATGCATAAAAAACGAGAAACGAATATTTATGAGAAACATGGTTTTTTTATTAAACATAAGAAATAATTATAAGAACAACATTTAAGTACGAAACATCACAAATAGTATCAAAAATATATCACTACATATAGAAATGAAATCCTCCTGTCAAAGGTGATTGTAAGTCTCACTTATGTGAGTTACGAAGTGACCGCCCATACAATCCCTTCACTCACACCTAAGAGATCGTTTAGTCTACCAAAGATAAGATCATTCTCACTTCACATGATAGCATATATATATATATATATATATATATATATATAACATCCTCTTCGAAAATGTTATCAAAAGACTTACTTAAGTAATGCAAGAAGAGACTTCCCATACACCATCTCCAAGCTTACCTAAACAATCATTAAGACTGTCTATGTTTTAGATCATGTCTATTTATTAAATTTACTTTCCTATATAGATCCATAATTTAGATTTTCCTAGGCAAGACATGAAGTAACCATTCATATGCCTCCTTCACACTTTAACTAAGCAACCCTAAAGAACTCTAACTAAGTAATTAGTCATTAACAAACTTCCTAACTTAAGCCATTATCTTTATTAATTTATTAAGATAAATTCATCACATATAAGGACATTCAAGTAATGGTCTTGGAGAAGACCTAGGATTTAACTTACTAACATATTCAAAGTCTAATTGTGCAATTTCTAGATAGCGTTTCATACCATGACCTAAACTTCAAAGAACTTTTCCAATACTACTAGGTATCCCATATGATGAGAATAGGCAATAACCGACATAAACCATGGTAGCTAAGCATGGAATCCAAATTCAACGGTACTCCAATAAGGGTGGTAGCTAAGCATGGAATACAAATTAAACCCTACTCCAATAAGGGTGTTCTACTTGTAGATGGTAGAACTAGGACACAAACCATGTAGCCACATGGTTAAGTAATATGAAGGGTTTCTTTGTACTCTTGCCTCATTCTTAACTAGAGCTACTTCCAAAACCATACTCACTCGATGCTAGCCTTTATTCTCATAGGGTATTTAAATAAAGGAGTACAATATGAGGTTCTATATGTAGTTCAAAACCCAATCACCTTGCACTTTACCAAAGAGGGTCCACTAAGGCTACCTACAATGACCAAGAGGATATCTGAATGACTTTCCTAAGGATGATTTCATGCCTTTCCAGCTAATTAACTCTAAGTCCACCATACTTACTATTCATACAACACACTTCTATAGAATAATCAACACAAGCTATCACAAGTATCATATAACCTATCAAGAAAAATCATACTTCAACATTAAGTAATCAACATAATGACTACACTATAGTCAACTAGATATACACATTATCAATAAAAAGAACTCATGCTTTAACTCCACATAAACACTACCACCATAAGTGTACCATACCAATAACAACATAATTGAAGACCCAATTTATATAATATAAAGAGAATTATGGAAGCGTACCGCCAATCAATCCTCACAACTTCAATCCATAGTTAAATCGTCCAATAACATACAAAAAACCCCTTACCCATGTCCATGATCATGAATTCAATGCATAAATCACAGTACTCAATGAATACAAATCAATTAAATATAAATTTATGAATATAATAACCCAAGGAACACCATACCTATAATTATTTTGAACTTTTTGTTCATGAAGTAGGTTTGTTGCTTTTATTGAATAATTCTAGAGTTGAGTTTCTTATGTCGTATTTTGGATTAGCTACTGCCTATATATGCTTTATTATGTTATTTTTGTGAAATTTTGATAAAAGGTGGTGAAAGCATGGATGAAAGGTAAGTTGTTCTATCTTGTTTAGCTTCTATTGAAATAAGATTGAGTGGTATGGTACACCTTCGGTGGCGTTTTTTAGTTGTGGTATATGAATATGTATTTATATGTCTATTGTGCGTATAGCCTTGTGCTTAATATGTTAACTAAAGTTATAATTATGATTTTCATGTTGATATGCTTTATTAAACTTGAATTGTATGTCTCGTAGATATTATGTGTAAGTAAAGTATATGTATATGTGAAGCATTTTAGTGTGTAAAATGTAATGAATAAATGTATGAGTATGTTTAGGGGTGAATGTTATGAAATCTATGATTATGTGAAAGGTGTACTCACATGTACTCAAACACACACTTTGAATGAATGAATAAAGTTAATGAATGTGAATGGGGGATTTTTGGTGGACATTGTTGGTGAGTAGATCTAAAGTGTCTTGACAATCCCTACTATCCCTCTAGTATGAAAAAAGGGATTTTTTGGGTGAACACTCTTCGTGAGTTGCGATGAAGTATTTATTAGAAACCTCACTATTCCAAAAAGTTTTCTAAGATAAGTTTCAGGATGAATACCCTTCGTGAGTTGAGATGTGGTGTACAATCCTTATCCTTTAACCTATTTTAATAAATGTTTAAGACTCCATGGGGAGGTATGCTTAGCACTGAGAGGATTTGATGAAGGGGTGGAGACACATCATGAGTAGAGATGTTGTACCTAATGTACCTCTTGAGATGACTCATCTTTAGTAGATAATGAGTTACTTAGAAGCAATTTCCTCATCCCTTAACTATGTGGCCGCATAGGAGTAGCTAATGGAGTATCCATTAAAAGGATCAAGAATAACCCTACCCTAGGCAAGTGGGGATGCCTCATCCGATAGGGGTTATGACCGGGATTCCATATATAGCTTTCATGGTCTTTGTCGGTTAAATCTAGCCCCCACAAAAGAATGTAATGAACTAAGTCTTCCAAAGGGTGTACTACATAGGGTGGTTGGTGTATATGACACTATCTACTCATTGCACAAGTAAGAATTTGAGGGTGTGTTTGTGTGTCCTTATATGAAATGTATGAATGGCTCATTATAGTATGTGACTTAATTTCTATAGTTAAGAAAGTATGTTAAGGTTATGTCTTGTATGATAGAGTTTCTGAATGATGAATGTGGTGTGCCTAATATAAGCGAATCTTCAAGGAGCACTTAGTGAGAGTAGTAGTATGGGATGCTACTTTCACATTGAACTATGAGTAACTTAGGGGTTCTCTTGGGGAAGGGTTCTTAAGTGAAGTCCTTTAATGTAAGTATGTTCCTCTAGTGTCTGTGATGTGGAGTGTAGGATTGTTACCCTTGTGAGATAAGCTCATCGCCGATAGTTTTGAGGATCACTTAGATATGTGTTGAAGTGATTGTATCGGCGGTTTGTTCACGTCTTACATTAGTGAGTCTTAGGATAAATTTGTATAGGGAAACTTCAAGGGAAATGAGTTCACTGTAAGTTGTATTGGAAATGAGTTCACTGTAAGTTTCACTGTAAAGTGTAGTATTTTGTTGAAATCATGGAATTTTTACCTTATGTGCTAAATGATGATTTACATGTTTTTAATTACTATATTCATGAATGTT
Organism: Solanum pennellii; assembly: GCF_001406875.1. NCBI lineage: Eukaryota > Viridiplantae > Streptophyta > Magnoliopsida > Solanales > Solanaceae > Solanum > Solanum pennellii. The sequence continues at coordinate 56,878,285 of NC_028647.1, read as the reverse complement.
TCACTTAAATAGCATGAAAGCCTTATTTCAACTAAAACGTTCTTTTTATATGTGTTTTTAAATAATCCCATACTTAGTACCATGTTTGTACGAACCCCATACTTTTCTATACTCCATTATTATAGGTTGGAGGCAAGTGGAAGTTTACAAAGCAAGATTGGAATGTTGACTCTCTCAAGACATGGTATATCCTCGTATATTCGAGGACATGCCTATGTTACTTTAGTTTTGCATTAAGATGTGTATAAGACAAATTATGTATGTTCTTTCAATGTAAAGAGTCGTCACCCTAAGATAATTAAGATGTGTGTTTAAGTTGGCTTGTGACAACGAGAGTTATTTCTTAGTATTTTCTAAAACATTTTTCTTGTTATTATTCTTGTGAAAAGTTTTAATTCCGCACTACTTTCCATATCTTATGTATTGAATGATAGCAAAGAGGCTTGTACAAGACCTCCAAAGGCTCAAGTACGCGTTGTGACGACACAAGAGTGCTCCCTTTTTATGTAGTGTACTTGTGGGTCGCGACACTATTTTAAAATTAATAACATTGATTCATTTCATGAAGTTATGTTTATGTTGTAAAATTATTTTGTATGGTTATGTCTCTATGATTTTCATGATTTCACTATAAATGTCTTATGAGTTGCATTTTTGAATATTTGAGCATGTTTTAATGTAATGATTTGGTGTTCAATGTAAATATTTTGAAATTTTGACTAAATTGCTTTTTCATGAAAAATGGTAATAATTTGTAAAGAATTGATGTACATGAGCATGGTAATGTGTGGAGAAGGAGTTTCTTCATATTTTAAATGAAGAATGTGCGTCTCATTGCATGATGAGTTGTAGAAGTTGTTTCTATCTTCTTATTGTTTTTTGAGTCTCTTGTTTATATGTAATTTAGTGTTCCTCCTAATAATGTATTATTTATTGTGTGGTATGTTTATGTGTTGCTAGTCTTCAGTTTTTTATCGCTTGAAAGTACCTAAAATGAAGCAAGTGTCATTCCAAGATGAATATAGTCCAAGTGGGGGAGAATGTAACACCTATAATATGACTTAGGTGAATCTATATCCTAACACGTGTGTAACGAGGTTTTAAAGTCTATAAATAGTTTATAATGATGTTTTGAGGCATTGTCTAAAATTTGGTGATATTTGGATGTCAAACGTCCATGAACGTCCATGATGTTTAGGTGTACCTTTGCATGTTTTACGTATTCGTTTTGGTTGGGATAAATGTGACAGTTCCTTAACATGTATACGAGTTTATTTCAGTTGGAAAAGTCTTGGAAAACTCCCCAAGGACCCACCAAAGGGTCTTTGAGGAGGACCCAACTTGTAAGCCAAATCTTTAAAAAATAATCTCAACCTATGGAAGGCATAGACGTCTCCTACTCTTGGTGACGCCCCAACGTTTTGGGGCGTAGCTCCATACTTATTTTGGGAGATTTTACCCCTTGATTAAGGAGTCTGTGTCCCAATCGACCTCTTGCCAGTAGGTCTCGTTGATGGGTCTATGCCTCATCAGTATCAACGATCGATTGACACTTGTAGATTTTCTGCAAGTGTCATGGCCAAGAAACACTTTATTTGGGAATTTTACCTAGTGTTACAAAAATTAGTTGGTATTTTTTATGGTCATTTCGGGTACTTTAAGTGGGTTTATCAGTCTTGAACCACAAGGGGAGTTCATTATTTAAAAATCAAAACCCCAAACCCAAAGAAGAACTCCCTAGAACACCATTAAAGCTTGAAGGGAGATTTGAGCTTGGATATTAAATTCTCCATAAACTTTCTCTCAGTTACGGACTTAGTGTTAATTAAGATATGGTTTACATCCTTGAATCTCTTTTCTTCAAGGAGCCAAGATTCAAAGTGATTTCCAAAGGTTACCATAAGACATACTCAAGTAAATCAAAAAGAGAATGTCCATGTTTGACCTCTTTAAGATTACCTGTGTAATCTTTAAGACTATTTATGTTTGGATCATGTCTACATAATTAACCAACTTTCCTAACTAGATTAATTCTTAATACTTACCTTGGTAACTTACGAAGTGACAATTTCTATGCCTCTTCACACCTTAACTAGACAACCCTTAACTATTCTAGATAAGTACTTATTCATTTAACATTCTTTCTTAACTAAAGTCATTACATTCATTACTTCATTTAAGAGACATTCATCACATAAGGACATTCAAGTATTGGTGTAGGAGAAGACCTAGAGACTCTCACTAACATCTTCAAATCCTATTGTGAAATGTCTAGATAGCGTCCCATACAACCACCAAAACATCATAGGACTTATCCAATACTATGAGGTATCCCATATTATGAGAATAGGAAATAACCAACATAGCCCATGGTACCAAAGCATGAAATCTAGAGTTATAACCCACTCCGATGGAGAGTGTTCTACTTTCCAATGGTAGAACTTGGACACATCTCGTATAGGCACATGGTAAAGGATTGTGAAGGGTTTTCTTTGTACGCTAGTATCATTCTTCACTAGAGATACTTCCGAAACAATACTGACTAGGTTCTAGATTTGTTCTTACAGGGTAATTTACACTAAAGGATCATATAAAAGGTTCCATATCAAGTTCATAACCCAATCAGATTTACCCAGCAAAAGAGGTCCCCTAGGTCTCCCTTACAATATACACTAACATAGCTCTAATGACCCTCCTAAGGATGGTATGATGTCGTTCAAGCCAACCAATCCTAAGTCCATCAATCAATATAAGAAGGATACCATTAAGACTTTAAACTTCAAGGATCATAACCTTTCCACTAGGTTCAAGGTTTCACATAAAGGACATTATTAGAATCATTCAAGGTCTCATGACATTCATACATACAAGACTACGAGGTTTTAGGATCCTAAGTGAAGAAATCTCACTCACATTAATACATGTATCATGTAATGGCACAAGTCAACCACACAAGACACCAATGACTTCACTTTATCATATACTTCTAAAAGCACATAGGACTAATCATTATCATCTTTGATTTATACTATACACTAATATAACATCATCAATATAACCATCATAGACTCATATTGTAAAGTAGGAATAATCATGCATCAACTCTAAGACTACACACATAAAAACATAGTCATAGTCTAGTATGATCACCTAATAACAATAGAACAACACATAATTCACATTACTCACATGTACTTATATATGATCGTACTTCACATAAGTCACTACAAAGAGCATCATACTATGTAAAGTAAGGCCTGAAAAGGCCATGATCATCATTATACATAACATAACGCCGACAAGACCACCTCATTCACATAGCACCGCCACCATAGGTGGACCATACCAATAACAACATAAATCAAAAGGACCTTACCCATTTCCATGATCAAGGGTAAGGATAAATTGGGCAACGTACAACCAATCCATTCTCTCCACTTCAATCCAAAGCTAAATCCTCCAATTCAATACCATAAGGCTCTTATCCATTGCCATGATCAAAAATTCAATACAAAAACAATAATTCTCCATGGATATAGGTCAATTCAATATAGATTTATCAATCTAAGACAACCTATTCATCAATTGAATACAATTCTTACATCATTCAATAGCCCATAGAAAACTACACTAGATTTCATAAGCATTAAGTCAATATCAAATCAATAATAAAGTAGACAAAAACTAGGGTTCATAATGACATGGGTTCATAGGTTAATTAAATTAAAGTCATCTAATTAACAATAGTTCATCTAATATTCAAAGATTTATAACCTTTCATGCAGAAACCCATGAATACATTAAAATTTAGAAAATTCATCTTTTGAGAAGTCTTTGAAAATCACTTCGAAGATTGACTCCTTGATGAATAGAGTTTAAAAGATCAAAAAACATACCTCAATGATGTTAATACACCAATTTTATGAAAAATCACACTCAAATCTTCAATCCAAGCTTTTTCTTGAGTTTTGGCTTCAATGGAGTCTAGAGAAATTCTAAGATATTTTGGGTTTTGATTTTGAAGATTAAACTCATCTAAGAATTTTGGACTTATAAACCCACATAAAATACCTAAAACACCCCTGAGTAACCTCTCTTTCTCTTATTTGGACGTGGAGTGAATTTACAAATTCACCCCTTCACTGAATAGTGAAGCTGACAAGTTAAAGACCCGTCCAAGAGTTGGCCACAGATGGACCATTTGTCCAATAAAGAACCATCCTACTTGCCGTTGTTTGGTACTGATATTTGTAAATTGGAGCTTAAGCTCCCTAGAATAATTACCAGTAAACTCACTCCACCTACAAGGTGTTGACCTGGCCAGTGGCCGTCGTTTGTAATCCGTAGGTGGGACTGCCTTTGGATTTTTTGGCCACCAACATGGGTCCTTCCTCAAGGACCCTTGGATGGTCCTTGGGATGTTTTCCATTATATTTCCAACTCGAATATGATCTCGTACTAGTTAAAGACCTCCCATATGATATTATCCAAAAGGAACACATAAAACTCGAAGAAATATGACATAGAGAAGGTCGTGTTAGTGCAAATCTTTTGAACGTCATGGACGTTCTTAGACGTTTGACCTCCTACATTCATTAAACATTAATCACTTCCTATAAACACTATAAAAACTCATATAAGGACCTCATCAACTCATGAAACACACATATATGCACATAACAACACATGAGACACATAGGTGACTTAGTTGTTAAACGTCTTGGTCGTCCCATGATGTTTGACTTTCAATGCACCTAAATCTTTAGACATTGCCTCAATACCACATTATTTTAAATTGTACGACCTTAGACCCTTATGACAAACATGTCAGGCTCTAGCTTCACCTAAGTAATTTTCGAGGTTTCACATCTACAAACTAGACCAATCCATATAGAAATAACATAATTGACTTATAGTATATGTTAATCTATTCATTATATCCAAAATAAATCATAACCAAATCATTTCACAAGATCAACATCGTATTGGGATAAAACCCCTTGAATTTCAAACTTTTGAATTCAATTTAAAGGAACACTTTGGGTGAAAATTCCTAAATGTGAAAGAAATCCCATACCTTGATGATTTATGAAGTTTTTATGGAGAAACTTTGGTCTTTAATAGACTTATGACCCACTTGACATTGAATTCTATGGTGTTCTTCAACTTGGGAGAGAGAAAGAAGAGAGAAGGACGAGAATTCGGGTTTTGGAATTATGAGGACTTAGATTAGCTTAATTAGGTTAGGGTATTTATATAGGTTGTTAACTACTTAATTAGACGATCCTTAAACCTAATTAATTAACTAACCATATAATTAGTTCAATTACCCAAACTTAAAATGTGCAGCAAAATTAGTGGTCTCACAGACAACTTCCCATCCACGCCTCGTTTGTCAATCGACGACCCAAGGACCCTCTGTCCTGTTGGTCCGTCGTTTTGGTCAGATACTAGTTAAAAACATTCTTGGACAAATATAATATATTTTGACCTATGTAGGAAATCGATGCCCCATCAATTGTACTACAATCTATTTGTTGCATCTGTTTGTGGACACTGCCTTGGGCATCTTTTTCCCCATGTTGCAAGGGTCATCCTCAAGGGCCCTTGGTTGGTCGTTGGGGATGTTTACCCGGACTTTTCAAATCTAATATGCTCTTATATGATTTTAGGACTTCCCATATAAATTTCATCCAAAACGAACAGATAAAACTTGACGAAATATGCCAAGACACACACAAGCTCATTTTTAAGGAAAACTTTTCAATCATCACGGACGTTATTGGATTTTTTATCTATAACATCATTAAAACTATAATAACTCATATAAGGACCACATAAAATCATGAAACATTCATATAGGCACATAACTACACATGAAAACACTAAGAAGATTTTGTCGTCGAACGTCTTGGTCCTCCTTTGACGTTTGACTTGCATTGCACCTAAATCTTTAGAAACAGACCCAATACCACATTATAAGAAATTTTAGGACCTTAGACTCTCATTACAGATATGTTAGGCTCTAGCTTCACCTTAGTCATTTTCAAGGTGTCACATCTACAAACTAGACCAATCCACAGACAAATAACATAATTGAGTTATAATACATGTAAATCTATTCATAATATCCAAAAGAAATCATAAACAAAGCAATTCACAAGATCAATTCTGTGTTGGAAGAAACCCCAGTTTAATTTTATACTTATGAATTAAATTTGAACAAACCCTTTGGGGAAAGAAGTCCCAAAGATGAAAGGAATCCCATACCTAGATGATTGATGAAGTTTTTATGGATAAAATTTGGTATTTAACAGTCCTATAACCCTCTTCACCTTGACTTATATAGTGTTCTTCAACTTCGGAGAGAGAAGGAAGAGAGAAGGAGGAGAATTCGGGTATTGGAATTATGAGGGCTTAAATTAGCTTAATTAGGTTAGGGTATTTATATAGGTTGTTTACTAACTTAATTTTACCACCCTTAAGACCTAATTAATTAACTAAACACCTAATTAGATAAATTACCCAAACTTAAAACGTGCAGCAAAATCATTGGTCTCACAGACTACTCCACGTCCATGCCCCATTAGTCAATCGATGACCAAAGGACCCTCCATTCTGTTGGGCCGTCGTTTTGTTCATAGACTGGTTAAAATTAGTATTGGAAAAATATTCTATGTGTCCATTGACTTAGGAAATTGACACCTCGTCAATTGGACCACGATCCATTGGTTCCATCCGTTGGTGGACATTGCCTTGAGCAGCTTTTGCCCCAAGTTTCAAGGGTCCTCCTAAAGGGCTCTTGGTTGGTCCTTCGGGAGTCATAACCAGACGTTTTAACTATAAACTAAATATAATACGCGTTATACACTCTTGTACAAAAATTTATCATTTTCAGACTCCTAAAACATCGTCAAATAGGCTAAGGCACAATAGCACCACTTTGAACTAGTTTCATAATGCCATGGACGTACCTTGAATTTTTGATTTCTAAACTTCCTAAATTACACATATACCTTAAAATTGAACATAAAAAATGTCTAAACCTTTTGAAACCTATGTTAGGATCTAGAAACGTCTTAGACTTTCCAAGTATTACAGAAAGGACTTCTTGGTGAAAGGAATCCCAAGAATGAAAGACATCATACGTTAATCAAGACTTTATCCTCAAATTTGAGTGGAAAACTTTGGAATTTGGTCTTCTTCTTCAAGCTTCAAAGCTTCTTCAATAGAGTTTGAATAGAGAGAGAAAGTAGAGAAAAGGTAGAGTTTTAGGTATTTATTTGGGGATTTAAAAAGAAAATTATGGTGAAAAATTAATTTAAAGTAGATACATAATCCTCACCTGAAATACCAAAAATACCCCTCTCTTAATTTGACCTTTTGGTGAAGTTAAACTTGAAATCTAAATTTTAGATTTTCGTCGGGAAACAAGTTTTCGTCGCGGAGCTTTTTCTGCAAGATTTCTGAATTTTATTTTTGAAACAGTTGATTCCTCTATGTATCTGAAATGCAGACCAAGACTTTTGGTCCTTGGTGGACCATTTCCACGACGCGGACCTATTTCGTCTTAGTGTAATTGCTTGCTGCCTTTTGCATCTTACTTGACCAAGGGTGGATCCCTTCAAGGACACCTAGAGAGCTTCTTGGGGGTTCGTACCTGGACGTTTTGACCCTATATATCTCATTTTACACTTGTAATGTATTATTAAAACTTTTATACTTCATACAACACACCCAGACTTTCACAAAACTTAAGGATGTGTTACTAGTTCAATTGCATTTGTTTCAAAACATCACGGTTGTCCCTTGATGTTTAGGCTCCAATACTTACTACTTGGTTTCAATACCTAATTGGAGGCTTAGAAGAAGTGTTTTAGAGCTTAGTTCATTATGTGAGTCTCTAGACGAAGTTATGAACTTATAAAGTGTTACACTTGGGAACATTGAGAAAACTTCTCAATAAACTCTACTCATTTCATTGTCTTTAGCTTTATTAATTCTTTCACTATGTGTATTAGAAAGTCTCTCACATAACCACCATCATTCATGAAATTGTATTTTATACATAATTATACTAAAGTCATCATAATCCACACACAAACATACTTCACATTCACATTACACTTCAATTAGTCATTCTATCTTCAAGATAAACATTCATATCTTTACAAAACATCTTTATGCCTATACTTCATAACATCACTTTACGCCACATTCAATGCCTTCAAGGCCATAACCACAATTCACATATACATAAAGCAAACACCACCACCATAAGTGGACCATACCACACAAGATCAATTTAATAAGAACTACACAATTAGGTCAACTTACCTTAATCTAAGCCTTGATCACCTTTTCACAATTCTCCAAAAATTCATCAAAATTAATTATATCGAAATTCTTACAATATCTAATCACATTCATCAAACCCACTTCATAATCAAAAATTTGAGGATAATGATGATCATGGGTCCACGGAGTTTTTAATCATAAAATAATCAAATAATCATTGAAAACACATATTTCATACATTAAAACCTTTTAATGCAAGCACCCATGCTTAGAATTTGAAATAGTAACTTTTAAGATTTTAAAATCTATTAAAAAGCCTTTGGATTGGTGTCACGATCCGCAAGTAAACCCTAGAAGAAGGGATCACTGTTGAGTCTTCACAAGGCGTACTTGACCTTTCGCGGGTGTTCTACAAGCCTCTAAACTATCGTTCATTCCATAAGATATGAAAAGCTGTGCAAAATTAAAACTTTTTACAATAATAATAATAAGTAAAATCTTGAATAAAATACTAAAGGAAAGTCTCGTTGTCACAAGACAACTTAAAGAAACAACTTAAATATCTTAGGGTCAAGACCCCTTTACATTGAAAGAAAAGAACATAATAAGTCTTAATGAAAATCTAAAGAAACATAGATTATGTCCTCGAATACATGAGCACATACGGAGTCTAGAGAGAGTCAACTCCCCAATCTTTCCTTTTAAACTTCCGTTTGCCTCCAACCTATAGTTATAGAGTATAGAAAAGTATGGTGTTAGTACAAACATTTTACCAAGTATGACATATGCAAAAACATACAAAAGATGACATTTTAGTTGAAATAAAGATTTCATGATATATATGTAAAACCATTATGAATATAGAAGTAAAACAACATATAAATCATTATTTGGCACATAAGGTAAAACTTCAATAATTGTTAGCACCAAAATACACATAACAATGAAGTCAAGGAATCTTATAGTGAACTACTTTTATTTCGACTTATAGTGATCTCATTACACGTGAATTTTTTCCATCCAATATTATCCTAAGGCTCATTAAGGTAAGACATGAAGGAACTGCCCATACAATCCCTTATATATACACCTAAATAATCCAAATTACTAGAGGACAAAGATCTTACTTAACACGGGTAACATGTCCACACTTACCACTAAGGACACTAGAGTAACATCCTTACATTTAAGGACTTCATATAAGAACACTTCTCCAAGACAACACCCAAGTTACACATAGTGCAATTGTCACAACCGGGGAGCACCCGCTAGAAGTAACATGGCGTACTTGACCTCTCGGAGGTCTTATACAAGACCATAGTTATCATTCACCGCATTGACATAGTAAATTTAGCAGAAAATTTAGAATTTTCATAGCACATCATATGCCAGAAACATTACTTCATATGCATATAAACATTAGTCATAATACTTATATAAACTATAAGTATCTTTGCCATCTTAGACTCAATAATTTTTTAATACATTAGGGACACGACCCTTAAGACATAATATAACACTATACAATATTTAATAGACTTTAAATAAGTACACATTAGGACATCCTTGGACTTAAGGATTCATATCCTTGAGATTGGGAATCACTTATCAAGCTATTGACCCTTCAAGACATCCTTTAAGCATCCATAACCTACACTTTATTTTAAAAGTAGAGAAGAATGAGATTGGAACAAGAATGTACTAAGTTTGGCAACCATGAGAAAATATGCATTTAGAAGGAACATTTTCTTTGAAATCATACTTCATGCCATTTTCAGTAAATCATCATAAAACCTTTATCAATAGCATATATCATTTCATACTTCATAGAGACACAATCAAAGGCCAAACATCATAGAAAAGCACATCTAAAGTTCAAGTCCAATTTGAGGTCACTTTATAGTGAGCTCATTCCTCTTTATAGTGAATTCTTTCTTTTAATTCATTATCCTCCCAAGTAATCCATTAGAGATACTTGGTGCATTGTATCACCTTTGGACCACAAAGAAAATCATACATATCATCTTCACAAGACAACACATACCATCATAGAAGTAAAATACCATATAAACATAGTTAAGTCAAGACCTTCATCATATAGTCAACAAGATCAAAATCATGCATAAAGACTCCTATCATGCACATCTTAATAACAAATAGACAAATACTACAATGTCATGTATAAGGAACACATACGTAGTGACATGCATTAGAACACCTTCCTAGAACTTCCTAAGGAGCTGCTTGTGCAATGTTTAGATGGGTTCATTACTCCCACCTATCCTCAGTAACCTCCCATACGTAATACTATTTAGGGTCCTAGTCATTAACTTCCATTGTCAATTTTACTGTAGGGAAACTATAGCCTTAACCGACATAGACCATGTGAGGCTAAACAATTAATCCGGTGTCATAGAACCCCACACAGAAAGGATGTTGTCTACCGGCAAAAGTAGAACTAAATGTGATATAGCTTTCTAATTTGATGCACTAGCTAGTATCCTATGGTGGCTACATAGTTATTGAACTTAGAGGTACATGTGAAAATCCTCTTTATGCCAACATTAGGCATTGTAGTTATTCACTTATGGAAACCCTAGTTATGCCCATTGAGGCATTGTTGTTATCCACCTCATGAGATTTATGGTGACCAACCTTCCTACCATGGGAAGGGACACAAACTCATATTCAAGTTCACTCGGTTCTAAGCTAAGTTCCCTTCATTGAAAACCTTTATTATATTTTTACTTTATAAATCATAGGTTTAGGATAGTAATCCCCTAATATTCTTAACTCATAGGTCATAGATGGAAGTTAATCAACCTAAATCATGTAAATAATCCATTCACATGAACATAGCATATGTAAAGTATCATCTAGCTTAGGGTACACATGAATACACCATTCAAGGCCCCTGTCTTGAATAGATCTTCATACATGTGTGTGTGTGTAGACATATGTGTGAGTAAACCTTTTATAGAACACATTAAGTCACACAAGTTCAAACATACATATAAATATATATAGAAACAAAAACTAGAACTATCCTATCAAGGTACATATGTGCAATGCATAAGAAAAGTCCCATACCCTTGCCCATACTAGTACACCTATCACGTCATCCTAGTGAGGATTACATATTATACTTCACATACTTATACTTTACATGCATAGTAGTAGACATTAGTGAATATGAGAACAACCTTTTATTTAGACACCATGACCTATACTACTTGTAATGTGCATGTGACTGAGTGTGTGTGCATACTGCTCAACATGATCACATAATGGCTATCAAAAAAATATTGAGGAAGACACCCTCTTAGACCATAATATATCTTCAAGCATAAACCACACAACACACAATAGCATAGGACACAAGACAACTTCATATTACACTTAAGACTCCTAACTTGTGCTATTCATGCATTCACATAGGGGAACATAGGTAAGGGATTATTAACCACTTTTAACTCATCAATGGCAGCACCTATTCTTCACCCTAACATTGATATACACATGTTTACACAATTTCCATACAACCTAAATCACAACTAGAATAGGATAGTAGGCATAAGCTTCACATAATATCATCATAAGCACATGCACATATATTCATCAATTTGCCTTCCTGGCCATGGTCAATACTTATATAGATTCAAAATAAATTAAACACCTCCACCATAATTTGACCATACCACACAATGCCATCCATGGCTTCATCAACAATTCTATAAAGAAATAAAGAAGTAGAAGAGTAGAGGGAATAAGCATTCCTACCAATTTCTCTCCCTTTGGTCATCATTGATCAACACTCCTTATTCATCAATAATTCACATATATTGCAGTAGCTAAATGTACTTTAAACACATATGAAACCATGTACAACTCGCTAAAAGATTATACTATCACATAATACAACATATCAACACATTGGGAAAGTAGAATAACATCGATCATTAGCTAACATCACTTGCATTGATTTTAAATCATATTTCGTATATAATTAAATGTAGAGAAGTTTATAAAACTTTTTAAAGCCATATTTAAATCATGATTACATACCCTCAAGATTAAGGTTACAACATAGCCATTTAGGCTTGTCGATTTGCTATAGTATAGGAGAATTTACAAATACTATGAACTCTCTAAGGCTTTGTTCATCATTCATATTTTATCAACAATATACTCATTAGGAAGTAGCTAGTTAGATAAGAAATCAAGACGAAATTATGCTTTATCTCATCATAATTTGAGATTCATCACTTACTTACCTTTTTGACTTCATAGCCTAAAGGAATCTAGATCAATTCATGCATGACATTCTTAATTTGATAATTAAAGATTTATATCTACAAAATTTATCCATTATATCACACTAAAACATTAGCTACAGCAGTTCATACATAATCCAAATTCTACACAAATGATCTCACAATCGACTTCAAGGCAACATGTAGAAACATAGGCTATTCATGTTCAAATATTAATAAATTTATCCTCGTGGATCCTTCAACATCAATTCAACATAAATTAGTGTAAATAACAGCATATACAATCACTTCAACGTAATAGAATCATAATTCGATCGATAGCAATTAATGATTATAAAGCACATGCAAGGCTAAATAGTTTTGATGATGGAGAATGGGATCATCATTCAATTGGAAGGAAAACCGCTTACAAATCAGTAGAAAATAATCATTACATTCATATTATGCCTTTGAAATCAGTTTAATAAAGAACCCATGGCAGATTGAAGAAGAATGTGTTTGATCATATTTTTCTCTTTTGAAATATTTGAGAATAGCTCTCTAGATGAAAAGATAACTACATATGAAGATCACCATACCTTTGTCTAATTTAAAAACTCCTAATCTTGATGATTAATCCATGGAAAACCCAGCTTGAATCTGTGCTTGAGCTTCACCAACAATGGTGGTTTCTAGAGAGAGTATTTTGGGAGGGAAAGGCTTAAAACATGTGGGTTAATTTTAGAATAGGTTGATCACGTTTTTAATGACTTATATACACCAAAAATAACTTGAATAAAACTTAATAATCATGTTAAGACGTGGGGTGAATTTTCCATTCAACCATTTCATTGGCAGCGGACCTGCGCAGGAGACAGTTGCGCGACGGATTGGCCTTCACGGGCGGTCATAGACACGACGGGCCATCACAGGCCTCCGTCGTTAGCTACAGTGGCTTCCCAAGGTTCCTCCCTTCACCCTTGGATAATTCCCTCACGACGGGACCCTTTGACAGGGCGTCACAGCCATGACTGGCCGTTGACTGCTCCGTCGCCAGGGTCTGCCAGGAACAGCCTTCACACTGGTTTTGGGTCATTCTTTTGGGGCATCTTATGGGGCCCATTAAAATTCGTACCCGGACGTTTCCGACGTAATTGCGACCATTAACAAGTTATACACCTTAAAGATAAATTTAATCCAAAAGTAACACTTATAACACGTCCAAACAGCCTTGGCCCCAACATGACATACGATGAACATCTTAGGGGCTATCTTTCGAACGCCTTGGACGTTCTTGGGCGTTTGACCTCCAAACTTCACGAAACATCATATAACAACATTAAACATAGTTTTAAACCATTTAAAGAAATAATAGAATCATTTGATACAAATTTAAACATTCATAGACACATGTGGCACATAAGTGACTAGTCGTCGAACGTCTTGGTCATTCCTTGACGTTCTACTTCAAAATCACTTCAAACTTTGGTCATCCCTTGGCGTTCCACTTCCAAATAACTTCAAACTTTGTACACTTACTATAAAAAGTATAATAAAACATTTTAGAACCTTATAAAATCATGAAACACCCATATACACATAGGACCACATATTAGGCATCTAGGTGACTTAGGCGTCTAACGTCTTAGTCGTCCCTTAATATTCAACTTCCAATACCCCTAATATATTAGCTACTTCCTATATACTATATTTTAATCATATTTAGAAAATTATAAATTTAATAAAAAAATGTTAGGCTCTATACACCTTATCTCATTTTTGGGATCATAAAATATCCCTCACTTTGGAACGTTCGCCCTTGAATGACACTTAGGGCTCTTTAATAACAACGACTTCAATGCATATAAGAGTAGTTCATAACATTAATAATATCATCAGTTCATTTTAGCACTCAATGTACACAATCAAGCAAAACCATACTCAATCACTCCTTAATGCATAAAACACAAAGGTCTTTGTCATTTTCATAGGAGAACATCCTTCTCCTAATCATAACATGATCATCACATCTCAATTCATTACAATAAAATCTTGAAAAAGCTACTCATAGGCAGATCATAACCCATACTCGAAGTTATTTAAGTATTCATATTTCATTGCAAATAAACTTGAGTTAGTTAAATCACAAAGATCTTCATTAGTTAGACCTAGTGTCATACAGCCCATACTATATCCTACCACTTAGTGGCGTCCATGGAGGAATGTCCTTATCCTTAATAGACTTATATGTATCATCAGTTCACACCTTAGCTAAGTGCAAGGTCAAACTCCTCTTAAAATGGGAAATTCTCAACTTTTAACCAAGACAAGCTCGTGGTTCCTTCCTAGTGAAGTCTAAGTGGCAAGTTACACCAAGTACATCACAACAAAATAGGAAGCCATTCCACAAATTTCTTTTCTTAACATAATACTCACCCTTAGGGTAAGCCTCATTATAAGACAAATTATAGTCACACACATGGACACTTAGCTAAACATGCTTTCACTTTTCAAGAATAAGCCTATAATTATTCATTCCAAATCATAAAAGTCACATAGTTTTGAAGAGACTCAACATAATTCATTTTAAGGCTAAACAATTTACCTCACAAGTGATTATTACCATGTTCCTTGTCTTATCTCATGAAGTCAAATGCACAACTAGCATATCAAGATGTAACTAAACATGAGAAGGCATGGACTTTATCAAAAATTTCCTTTCATTCTCTTTGGAAAGTTCACCATGTCTCCAAGATGATGTCAATCAATTCATTACAATCATATAAAGGTCATGCAATTCACGCTTTGTGCAAGACTATATATATTAACAATATTACTAAGAATTCATTATTTTTCAATTCAAGTGAGAATAGAAGGACAATGTTAACAATTTCAAAAATCTCGCTACTCAAACACTATCCCCCACTTAGGGTAATCCCAATTAAGATCAAGTTAACCCAACCTATAGAGGATCTTAACTACACAACCTTCATTTTCATCAGTTAAAGTGGTTACTACTTTAGAGGGTATTTTCATTAATTCAATTTAGCAACACTAAGGCATTCAAAACCTTATAATTTTAGGCAAATCATTCTCAGCCATCAATTTTTTTATCATACTATTCAAGTCACATATGGTATTTCTACAATGCAAATGACACTAAGGTCATACATCATCTGAGGAAAACCACAAGGAGGTTGAAAACACAATAAGAAGTTTAGAAATAACTCTACGACTCATCTTGTCATAAGGCTCTCATTATTTATTTCCAAATAGCAAAACACCTTTTCACATTCATTATCATGTTCATATTCATCAATTCTACACATATTTCAATAACATCCAATCAAAGGACAATTAGTTGGTTCTCCAAACAGGTTAGAATAAGTTGCCTAATCGTTAAAGTGAGCATGTTTCTAATTATCCAAAAATGCAATATTTAGAAAGTTGAGGGGACAAGCATGGAAATATAAGATATAAAGCTTTACCAACTCATCCTTCATAAGAATACATACTATCATCATAACTAGGATCAATTCTTTACAAGGACTCCAATTTACACTAGCAACTTATCAAGTATACCTTATATAAAAGGAAGACAATGCACACTTTTAATCACAATACATTCATAGTATAGCATGCTTCCATAGTTAGATATCTAAAAGAATTCACTTTAACCACCATATCTTCTAGCATGCTTTAACTATATCATGACATACATGATTTGACATATCTTTCTATTTCACATATATATCATATATTGCCATAATTGGCATCACATCATCAAATAAGAGATATTTCATACATATTAAGGTAAGATAACCAATCATAATCCTTATAGAGTTAACATGTGCAATGATCAAGTAAAGCACCATAACTCTACTAAATGAAGTTTTCTAACAAGAACTACAATTAGCACCATACTCCACTCATCTATAATCTTCATGCATGCATAACTTCTTATCTTTAGCACACTAGGCTATTTACATGTTTATAAGTATAGAGATCATCACATAAGGATATTTACATTTATCATCATGCACATACATAACATTAACCTCCTAAGCTCTCCATCAAGTAAAACTAGTGCAAGACATAGGAAGAGTCTTATATCCCTCCCTAAGTCTTGTTAACCCTTCAAGTCGCCTTAGTTAGTTTATAAATCATCAAATAAGGACAAGTGGCACCTTCACACATACTCATTCAAACCATAAAACAAATATAAGCATTTTAAACTAAACTTTTCTCCCTGAAGCATAGAGCAGTCTCATCCAACGAATGACATCTAAAAGACCACCAGACAAGAAAACATAAGAGAGAGATCTTATAGAGTTAAGTGCTATTGCACGACATGATAATGATGAATAAGGGAAATTCTATCATCGTATAGCCTCTCTTACCATTTGATGTGTCGCGACTCACCAACAATGATACAAGACTCTACTAGACGTGGCAATATGAGACTTCTTGGACCCTAAACCACTTTTAAAACCTATGCTCTGATACCACGTTTATCACAACCGGGGAGCACCCCCTAGAAGTAACATGCTGTACTTGACATCTTAGAGGTCTTATACAAGCCCATAGTTTTCATTCATCACATCGACATTGTAAATTAGCGGAAATTTTAAAACTTCACATAGCACCTCATATGTTTATAAACTTTACTTCATATGCATATGAAATATATGTTCTAATACATATATACACTCTAAGTCACTTTGCAATCTTAGACTCAATAACTTTGGGGTACATAAGGGACACGACCCTTAAGACATAATACAAAACCATACAATATTTAATAGACTTTACAATAAGTACACATTAGGACATCCTTTGTCTTAAGGATTCCTTTCCTTGAGCTTGGGAATCACCTATCAAGCTCTTCAAACTTCAAGATATCCTTTAGGCATCCGTAACCTACACTTTGTGTAAAAAGTAGGAAGAATGGGATTAGCACAAGAATGTACTCAGTATGGCAACCATGCGAAAACATGCATTTAAAAGGGACATTTTCTTTGAAATCATACTTCATGCCATTTTGAGTAAATCATCATAAAACCTTTAACTATAGCATATATATCATTTTCACACTTCATAGAGACAAAATCAAATGATAAACATCATAGAAAAGCACATATAGAATTTAAATCCAGTTTGTGGTCAGTTTACAGCGAGCTCATTCCTCTTTACAGTGAACTCTTCCTTTCAATTAATTAGACTCTCAAGTAATCTTTTAGGGACACTTGGTGCAATGTATCAGCTAAGGACCACAAGGAAAATCATGGATATCATCTACACAACAAAAAACATACCATCATAGAAGTATAATACCACCTAAACATAGTTAAGTCAAGACCTTCATCATATAGTGAACAAGATCAACATCATGGACAAAGAATCCTATCATGCACATCTTCAAAATAGTTAGGCAAATACTACAATGTCATGCATAAGGAACACATATAGTAACATGCATTAGAACACCTTTCTAGAATATACAAAGGATCTACTTGTGCAATCTCTAGATGGGTTCATTACTTCCACCTATCCTAAGTAACCTCCCGTAAGTCATTCTATTTAGGTTCCTAGTCATTAACTTCCATTGTCCATTTTACTTTAGGGAAACTGTAGCCTTAACCGACATAGACCCTGTGATGCTAAACATGGAATCCGGTGTCATGAAACTACACACGGAAAGTTGTGCTCTACCGTCAAAAGTAGAACCAAAGGTGACATAGATGTCTAAGTGGATCTACTACCTAGTATCCGATGGTGGCAACATAGTTATGGAAATCGGAGGTACATGTCAAAACCCTCTTTATGCCATGGTTAGGCATTGTAGTTATTCAATTATGGAAACCTTATTTATGCCCATTGAGGCGTTGTGGTTATCCACCACATGATATTTATGGTGGCCTACCTTCCTAACATGGGAAGGAACACACACTCATATTAAAGTTCACTCAGTGCTAAGATAAGTTCCCTTCATTAAAAACCTTTATTATATTATAACATTATAAATCAAAGGTTTAGGAGAGTCATCCCGTCATATGTTTAATTCACAGGTCATAGATAGAAGGTCATCAACCTAAATAATTTAAAGAATGCATTCACATGAACATAGCATATGTAAAGCATCATCTAGTTTAGGGTAAACATGATACACCATTCAAGTCCTCTCTCTTCAATAGATCTTCACACTTGTGTGTGAGTATACATATATGGGAGCAAACATTTCACATAACACATTAAGTCACACAAGTTCAGACATAAATATTCATATGTATAGAAACAAAAACTAACTATCTTATCAAGGTACACATATGCAATACATAAGCAAATTCCCATACCCTTGCCACTACTAGTACACCTTGAAGTCATCCTAGTAAGGAATACATAACATATTTCACATACTTATACTTTACATGCATAGTAGTAGACATTAGTATATATGAGAACAACCTTTCATTTAGACACCATGACCTATACTACTTGTAATATGCATGTGAGTGTGTGTGTGTGTACATTGGTCAACATGATCACATAATGGATATAAACAACATATCGAGGTAGCCACCGTGTAAGAGCATAATATACCTTCAAGCATAAGCCACACAACACACAATAGCATAGGAGACAACCATCTTCATATTACACTTAAGACTCCTAACTTGTGCTATTCATGCATTTACATTGGGTTACATAGGAAAGGGATTATTAACCATTATTAACTAATCAATGGTAGCACCTATTCTTCACCCTAAGATTGATATACACATGGTTACACATTAGCCATACAACCTAAATCAGAACTAGAATACGAGAGTAGGCATAAGCTTCACATAGTATCATCATAAGCACATCATCAAATATTCATCAATTGCCTTCATGTCCATGGTCAATATATATATAAAGATTTACAATAAAGTAAACACCGCCACCATAAGTGGACCATACAACACAATGTGATACAAGGCTTCATCAACAAAACTATAATGAAATAGTGAAGTAGAAGAGTAGAGGGAATAAGCATTCCTACCAATTTATCACCATTTGATCATAATTTATCAACACTCCTTATTCATCAATAAATCACATATATGGCAGTAGCTAAATGTACTTTAAACACATAAGAAACCATGTACAGCTCGCTAAAAGATTATACTATAACATAATACAACATATCAACACATTAGGAAAGTAAAATAACATAGATCATTAGCTAACATCACTTGCATTGATTTTAAATCGTATTTCATATATAACAATAATCTATGGCAGTAGCTAAAACTATATTTAACCATATTGAAATCATGATTACATACCCTCAAGATTAAGGTTACAACATAGCCATTTAGGCTTGTCGATTTGCTAGAGTATAGGAGAATTTACCAATACTATGAACTCTCTAAGGCTTTGAACATCATTCATATTTTATCAACAATATAATTATTAGGCAGTACCTAATTCGATAAGAAATCAAGACGAAATAACTCTTCATCTCATCACAATTCGAGATCCATAACATACTTTGATTTTTGACTTCATAGCCTAAAGGAATCTAGATCAATTCATACAAGCATTTTTTAATTTGATAATTAAGGATTTATACCTAAAAAACCCATCCATTATATCACCCTAAAACAGTAGCTACAGCAGTTCATACATAATTCAAAAATATACACAAACGATCTCACATTGACTTGAAGGGAACATGTAAAAACATAGGCTATTCATGTTAAAATCTTCATACATTGATCCTCATGGATCCTTAAACATCAATTAAACATAACTTCATGTTAATAACAGCATATACAATCACTTCATTATAATGGAAGCATAATTTGATCAATAGCATGGGTTCATCATGCAATTGGATTGAAAAACACTTCCAAATAAGTAGAAAATAATCAATACATTCATATTATGAATTTGAAATCAATTTAAGAAAGAACCCATGGCAGATTGAAGATGAAAGTATTTGTAGTAGTTTCTCTTTTTAAATCTTTTAGAATGGCTTTCTAGATGAGAAGATAACTAGAGATTAACATCACCATACCTTTGTCAATCTGAAAACCTCATATACATGATGATTCATCCATAGAAAACCCAGCTTGAATATATTCTTGAGCTTCACCAACAATGGTGGTTTCTATAGAGAGTATTTTGGGAGGGAAAGGCTTAAAACATGTGGGTTAATTTTAGAATGGGTTGATCACGATTTTGATGACTTATATGCACCCTAAATAACTTAAATAACCACTTAATAATCAGGTTAAAACGTGGGGTGAATTTCCCATTCACCCCTTTATTTGGCAGCAAACCTGCGCAGAAGACAGTCGCGCGACGGGCGTCACACCCACGACGGGCCGTCACAGGCCTCCGTCATTGGCTACAGTGTCTGACAAAATTTCTTAAATTCACCCTTCGAAAATTCCCTCACAACGGTACCCTTTGACGGGGCGTCACAGATATGACTGGCTGTTGACTGCTCTGTCGCTAGGGTTTGCCTGGGACAGCCTGTACACTGGTTTTGGGTCCTTCTTTTGGGGCCCTTTAGAAGACGTACCCGGACGTTTCCAACGTGATTATGAACCTTAACAATTTATACACCTTAAAAATAAATTTCATCCAAAAAAAAACCTATAAGAAGTCCAAATAGCCTTGTCCCCAACATGACATACAATGAACGTATTAGGGGCTATCATTCGAACGCCTTTGACGTTCTTGGGCGTTTGACCTCCAAACTTCACGATACTTTATGTATAAACATTAAACATAATTTTAAACCATATAAATACATATTAGACTCATTTCATACAAATTTAAGCATGCATAGACACATGAGGCACATAAGCAACTAGTCGTCGAACGTCTTGATCGTCCCTTGACATTCGACTTCCAAATGACTTCAAAGTTTGTAAACTGCATATAAACAATATAATAAAACATTTTAGAGAATAATAAAATCAATAAACACCCATAAACACATATAACCACATATTAGGCATCTAGGTGACTTAGTCGTCGAACGTCTTAGTCGTCCCTTAACATTTGACTTCCAATACCTCTAATATTTTAGCTACTGCCTATATATTATATTTTAAACATATTTAGGAAATTAGAACTTTAACAAAAACATGTTCGTATATAGCCACCTTTTCTAATTTTTGGGGTCTTACGACAATGTTAATGTAGCATCCCATACCACTACCCACACCAAGTGCTCCTTGACGATTCCCTTAGATTAGGAACACCAGATTCATCATTCATAAATTCAATCTTACAAGACATAAACTTAACATGCTTTCTTTAAATATTACACTGAGTGACATAACTTCATTTACATTACATAATCACTCATTCATACATTTCATATAAAGACACACCAAGACTCCGTCCAAATGACTACTTGTGCAATGGATAGATAGCATCCCATACAACCACCAACCCTTAGTATTACACACATTATAGGACATAGTTCATTAGATTCAATTTTGGGGGATAGATTTGACCAACATAGACCATGAGAGCTAGACATAGAATTCCAGTATTAACCCCTACCAAATGAGGGATCCCCACTTGCCTAAGGTAGGGCATTCTTTAGTCTTTACATAGGGTTACCAATAGCTACTCCTATGATGGTCATAGTTAATGGATAAGGATATTGCTTCTAAGTGACTCATTATCCTTCTAATGAAGAGCACCCATCTCAAGAGGCACATTGGATACATCCTTTCTTCTCATAAAGTGTACCCGTCCCTTCTTCAAATCCTCTCGGTACTAAGCATAACTCCCCCACGGAGTCTTAAATATAGATTACCAAAGGCTAAGGGTAACTATTGGACTCCACATCTCCACTCACGATGGGTATCCATTCTCCAACATTATTTAAAAAGCTCTTGGGAATAGTGAGGTTGGTATTAAAAACTTTAGCTCAACTCACGAAGAGTGTTCACCCCAAAACACCCCTTTTCATACTATTGGGATAGTAGGGACGATCTAGAACCTTAATATCTAATTACAAAGAGTTTCCACCCAAAAATCCCCCATTCAAATTCATTAACTTCATTTATTCATTTAAAATGTGTGTGTGACCATATGGTGAGAAGATTTTTAACAATCACCACTTTCATAACATTGATTCCTAAACATACTCATACCTTCATACTCGTATATCACATAAAAGAATGCTTCACACATATATATACTTTACTTAGACATGATCTATACAATATATACAATTCAAACTTCATAAAGCATATCAACATGAACAACATCATTATCATTTTACTTCACACATTAAGACTTCAAGGCCATACTCACAATACACATATAAATGCATATTCATATACTTTAAGTAAACACTGCCACCAAAGGTGGACCATACAACTCTGGTGCATTTCACAACAAGAGCTAAACAATATAACGAACTTACCACTACTCCAAGCTTTCACCAACTTTTCTTAATTTCTCCAATAATTCGTTATAAATTAACATCTAAGGAAGTAGCTAATAATAATATAACATAATGAATTACAAATCTAGCATTTTTCTACTATTTTCAAGATATATACACTAAACTCTCTTCATAAGCTAAAAGTTAGAAATATCAATGAGCATGGGTTCATTGGGGTTTTCATATTAAAATCATCAACTAATACTAAAAACTAAACATTTTAATCATTTAAACGTTTTCATGCTAAGACCCATACTTATAGTAAAACATAGAAGAAGTTGGAGTTAGAAAACCCTTTTAGAAATCTCTTTGAATTGTCTCCTTAAATTAAATAATGTTGAAGGATGAACTACCATACCTTATGATAAAAAAACCCACGATATTTTGTGAAGAAACTTGAAGGATTTGTTCTACTGCCTTGGATCATGAAGCTTCTCCAATTGATGAGTAAACTTTAGATCGAGGGGAGAGCATCAAATTTTTTGATTATAATTGTGGGTTGGGTTTTTTATTAGGTTAAAGGGTGTTTTATGACCTAAAATCAATATATAAAACACCCCAATAATACCAGAAAACCCATAGATCAATTGCACCCTATTAGACAAGTGAAACTTCACATAAATTTTTTGAATTATCATAGGGAAAAAAGTCCGCGAGGCGAAGCTATTATTGCAAGATGTTGAAAATAAATTCAGAGAAGAAGACTTGGCTTTGTGTCCACGATGCAGACCAAGATTTTGGCCCAAGCAATGTAATACCTCAAAAATAAATTAGGTGAATCTAGAGAGTAACATGTTTGTAATGAGTATCTAACCTTCTAAAATGGTCTATAATGTGGTATTGAGGCAGTGTCTAGAGTTTCAAGTGTATTGGAAGTGAAACGTCAAAGGACGACTAAGATGTTCGACGACTAAGTCACCTTTGTGTCTCATGTGTGGTTGTGTGCCTGTATATGTGTTTCATAAGTTAATGAGGTATTTATATGAATTATTATAGTGTTTATAGTCTGTTTTTCCAGTTCCATGAAGCTTGGAGGTCAAACGTCCAAGAACGTTGATGACGTTCAAATGGTTTGCCTTGAAACGACATTGTGTGTCTTGGCACGTTTCGTATAGTTTTACGTGGTTTTTTTGGATGAAATTTATGTGGGAGGTACTAAACTCGTACAAGAACATATTCGGGCTTTGAAAATTCCAGGTGAAAGTCCCTAAAAACAATCCAAGGGTCCTTGAGGAAGGACCCTTCTTAAGAGACAAGATTGCCCAAACAAGTCCCAAACGACAAAGACAGTAGATTGCTTGTTGGCCAGTCGACGCCCCGTCGATGGGAGTCGTTATTTAGGACATAGGAGTGGGAGGATACCCTACCAAATACAAGCCTCAGTCCCAAACCAGGGACCAACATGACGGTCTGTTTGTTGGGAAACGGACCGTCGTTTGGCAACCGTCTCTAAGGTTCGAGCTTGGTGTTGATTCTAATGGTGAAATGGTAAAGTTTCCACATGTAAATAAGACTTTGGGAGGTCACTTAGGGGTAATTTGGGAATTTTAAACATTTTTTTAAGCCTTAAACACTTAGGAGAATTCATTCTTTAATATCAAAACCCAAAAATCATAGAAATTCTCTACAACTCCATTGAAGACAAAACTCAAGGAAGAGCTTGGATTGGATATTTGCGTGGTCATTCTTCATCAGTTTCGTGTATTAACATTATTGAGGTATGGTTTTTGATCCTTTAAACTCTATTCATCAAGGATCCTAGAATTCAAATAGATTTCTGAAGTTTTCAAAGATGAACTTGTCCAATTTTATGATCTATCCATGGGTTCTTGCACTCAAGGTTTTAAATCACTGTATATTGATTGAATTGTTTTGAATTACATTATTTCAACATAATTAACTTATGAACCTTGTAATTTATGAACCTTAGTTTTTGACTACTTTATGGGTTAAGTGATATTGGCTTAATGCTTTTGAATAATAGTGTAGTTTTCTATGGGCTATTGATTGATGTAAGAAATGTATTCAATTTATGTATTTGTTTTTTTATATTGATAAATATAAATTGAATTGACCTAGATTCTTTGAGTATTATAGTTTATTTATTGAGTAGATGTTCATGGCCATGGGTAATGGCCTTATGGTATTGAATTGGATGATTTAGCTATGTAATGAAGTGGTGAGAATGGATTGGTTGTATGCTTCCCTAATTATATTTATTTTATGTTAATTAGAGTTGAATTATGTCATGATTGGTATGGTCCACTTATGGGGGCGGTGCTATGTGCTTTGCTAGCAATTGATATGGCCTTGTCGGCGTTACATTATGTATTATGATGATCACGGACTAGTTTGCACTACTTGAGATATTATGATGATTTGTGTCAAGCATGATCTTATTCTTGTACATCTGATCATGTGAAAGTATATGTTCTTATATTGATGTTGTTAGGTGATCATATTAGACTATGACTATGTTTTTGTAGGTGTAGTCTTAGAGTTGATGCATGAATGTTCCTACTTGACTGGATGAGTTTATACTGGTTATATTGATAATGTTATAGTAGTGTAGAGGATGACCTGAAGATGATTGTGGATGTGACTATGTTCTTCTATAATTACATGTTAAAGGTTATATGAAATGTATGGTGTGTCTTGTGTAGTAGACTTGTGTCCCTTATTTTATACATGTATGAATGTGAATATAAGATGTCTTGACTTAAGATGCTAAAGCCTCTTAGTCTTGAATGTATTAATGATATGAGACCTTCAATGATGTTTAGAAGCTCCTTTGTATGAAACCTTATCCTAGTGGTAAGGTTATGAACGTTGAAGTCGAAAGCCTCAATCTTCTAGAAATGAATGATGGACTTAAGATTGATTGGCTTGAATGACATCATATCTTTCTTAGGGAAGTCATGATGAACTATCTTGTCGACATTGGATGGTAGCCCTAGAGAACCTTTGTGGTGGGGTGAATGTGATTGGCTTATGAACTTTATAGGGAACCTCTTTTTATGATCCTTTTATGTAAATTACTGTATGAGAACAAAGGCTAGCACCGAGTATGATAAGGTAAGTATCTCTAGTTCAAGGATAAGTCTAGAGTACAAAGTAAGCCCTTCATAATCGCA
Source organism: Solanum pennellii (assembly GCF_001406875.1). Lineage (NCBI taxonomy): Eukaryota > Viridiplantae > Streptophyta > Magnoliopsida > Solanales > Solanaceae > Solanum > Solanum pennellii. The sequence continues at coordinate 56,852,138 of NC_028647.1, read as the reverse complement.
AACCATGTGCCTAAATGAGATGTGTCCAAGTTCTATCATTGGCGAGTAGAACACCCTTATAGGAGTAAGTTAAAACTCTGTATTCCGTGATTTTTTACCATCGTCTATGTCGGTTATTTTCTATTCTCATCATGTGGTATACCTTCTAATATTAGAGAAGGTCTATGAATTTTAGGAAGTGGTATGGGACAATATCTAGACATTGAACAATAGGCTTTAAAGTTGTTAGTGACAGTCCCTCGGTCTTCTCTCAGACCATTACATGAATTTAGTTATGTGATTAATGAGTGTTAAATGAACTAATGTCTGTAATGACTTAAGTTAAGAAAGCATTTTAAATTAAGAAGTGCTTATCTAGAGTACTAAAGGGTTGTCTAGTTAAGTTGTGAAGGGTGCACATGAAAGGTCACTTCGTATCTTACCTAGATAAGTCATATGAATGACTCTAGTTATGGAAGCTGGTTGATTATGTAGACATGATCCAAACGTAGGTATTCTTAAGGATTATTTAGGTAATCTTGGAGAGGTTAATCATCGACGTTATCTTCTTTATATACGTAAGTATGTCTTTTGAAAACCTTTGGAAGGGAGAATGTCATAGTACTTGTATGTAGTTATTTTAATAAGAATGATTCTATCTTAGGTAGTCTATAGGATCACATAAGTATGTATTTAAGGGATTGTATGGGCGGTCGCTTCACAACTCACTCAAGTGAAACATAGAATCACCTTTGATAGAAGGATCTCATGTTGATGTATTGTAAGTGTATATATCATTATAGGTGGTCTTAAGTATCATTTAGGTGTGCAACTAGAGAGTGTATGGGCGGTCTCTCTTTGTCTTACATAAGTGAGTCTTAGTGTAGCTTTTATTGAGAGGATTGCATGCTATAAAGTGTCCAAGGGAAAGTTAAACAACTTCACTGTACAGTTATTTAATTCACTGTAAAGTCACGTGCTTTCACTGTAATGTTTCTAAAAAATGTGATGAATTGCTTAAGTGATTTCTTATGTGTTTCTATGGTTTTTCTTTCTTATGATTATATTATGATATTTAAATCAAAACATGCATATATATTTTTAATAAATATCCGCTTTCATGATTTTTATGCATTATATCATAGTTAGTACATGTGTTTGTACTATTTACATGCTTTTATTTATCACTAAAGTGATTCATAGGTGAAGGTGCTTTTAGAGAGTTAAGCTTTGATTAGAGGATAGTTCAAGCAAATTGAAGTATGTCGTCATTTGACTCGAGGGAATAAATGTATTTTGTTTCTCTTATTGAATTATTGTAATAGACTTAGTAGTACTATATTTCTATATTTGTATTGTATAGGGCCTTGTTCCAATGTATTCTTGATCCTAAAATTTGATGAAATGAGACTTAGTGTTTCCTATGAGATTTATATGAAAGTATTTTAAAGAATTATAGAATGTTTTGTGAAAAGTTTTATTTATGCACTACTTTTCATATGTTTATATGCGTTGAACGATACGGAAGGTCTTGTACAAGACCTTCAAGAGATTAAGTACACCGGTTGATATCCGAGATTGGCCATAACTTCTAGAGTGTGGTCTCGGGATGTGTGAAGCTGCACCTAGACTGCGACGCAGACTTATTTCACCCAAGAACAACTTTGGCTGCCTTGGGCTCCGTATTGGTCCAATGGTTGGGACCTCCTAAAGGACCCCTAGCGTGGTCCTTGGGGAGTATTAATCGGACTTATTCACCAAAAATATGTCCTTCAAGGTGTTAGGGTCATCCCCCCTTCTTTTAGACTGTTAACAACACACAAAAACACATACAACATACAAGGACACACTAGTCACACACAGAAGGCTAGTTTCTGAAAGTCTTTGTCATTCCTTGATGTTTGACTTTGAAACTCATTAAACTGACTTGAGAAATTAAAATTATATATATTAACACATTATTAACTCAAAAAAACACTAGCGAAGATCTAGTTCAACCTTGTTCATTACGAGGATCATTACATTCTCCCCCACTTAGAAAAACATTCATCCTCGAATGAATCTAAACACTTTTAAGGACATCAAGAACTCAATAGCTGCAAATATAATACATAATATCATGGTCAAAACATTCATATTTAATTCACCCAATTTACAAGGAAAACAAACTATCCATTAATAAGCAGTTTGTGCATACATGTAACTCTTGGATCAATTTCAAAAATTCAAAGCACACACTTCTTTCTTCATTTTCTTCTCATTTATGGACGAACTACCTTCTCCAACATTATATGTTCTCATACACATCATTTATACACACATGGAAACAATTCTTCATGAAAAAAGAATTTAGTGAGCACCAAATCCTTACAGCGAGGCAAGCTTATTAATTCAATAATTCATCTTTTATAAAATTTATTATGAAGGCATGAAAATATGAGAGAAAAGATCATATAAACTCATCTTACAACATAAAGATAATCCTATGGAATGCACAATGCTAGGAGAACAGCGAAATTTATCTTAAATTAGACTCCTAAACACCACGGAACGTGCTACTATGACATTTCAATTCTCAAGATTGAATAAGAATAGAAGGAAAAGATAAGGGTATCAACTACCTTTCTACTCTACTCATACTTTCCCACTTAGAGTAAACCCATCTAAAAAAAATCAAGACAACCATACGAATATTATTACTTACAAGGGCCTTCATTCTAAATTATCTGCTTAACACATTCTCATCACTCTTTGTAAGGATCTTTATTAATCATCTTCAAGGTCTCATACCTCATAATCCCACTATACCTATCATAAGGATGGAAATCATACTAACCTAACTCATGACCATCAAGACTAACTATAAGCCTCTCTAGTAAAGCAGAACACCCTCCTCTTAGGATTCAAGGTTAGACAAACTCCCTTAGACATCACATCGTTCATCTCTTAGGCCCAACATAACTAAAACTCATTGAATAAAGTCCCACTTTCTCTTTCCACCCACTAAGGTAGTTTCATTTGGAAACCCACAATCTTTCCATATAGATTCCTTTCATTTACTAGCATAACCTCACAACCTCCTTGCTAGGTTAACATACTATCTTTCCTCCTTATAATAAACCTCCACAAGAACTTCAATCCAATCTAAAGTATAACTATGAAACATTACCCTCATAAGAAGACACCCCTCAACCCTTACAAAGTTAGAGCATTCTTTCAACACTCCTCAAATTTACACCTCAATTGTTTTTTACTATAATTGTACATAGCCATAAGGTAATACATTTTCCCAAAAAAATGACTTCATTGTACCAATATTACACTTATCATGCTAGAACTACATTACCATGAAACTTCCCATCATAAAACCTCCAATCTCATAAATAACACATAGCCATTCATGACATCACTTCACAATCTTTCAAATCCACCGTCACAAATACTCACCTAGTCACAAAACCACAATTATCATTAAAACTCACCCTTTTCCCTCTATTCTTTTAATATCACCCCTTCCAAGCAATTACATATAGAAGACCACAAGACAAGGGAAATAAGAGAGAGATCCTATGCAGTTAGGCTCTATGGCACGTCAAACGATTAATGAAGAAAGTGAAACTTCTATCGCTTTATAGCCTCCCACTCATGGATGTGCTGCGACTCACAATCGATGAACGAGACATTACTAGAAGTGGCGTGTGCAACATTGGGCCGTAAAATATTTACCAAAACTTTATGCTTTGATATCAAGTTTTTTACGACCCACAAGTACACCCTAGAAGAAGGGAGCACTGTTAAATCATCGTATGGCGTACTTGACCATTCTATGTTCTTGTACAAGACTCTTAACTATCATTCATTGCATAAGATATGACAAGTCTTACGAAATTAAAACTTTTCAAAAGAATTATAATAAGATACATCTTTAATAAAATACAAAAGGGAAGTCTTGCCTTCGCAAGGAAACTTAAAGGCACAACTAAAATATGTTAGGCTCACGACCCCTTTACATTGAAACAAAATACATATTAAGTGTTAATAAAAGCTAATGAAATATATACTATGTCCTCAAATATATGACGATATACCAATTCTTGCGAGAGTAAGATCCTCAAACTTTCCTTCTAAACTTGCAGTTGCTTCCAACCTATACTTATTGAGTCTAGAAAAATATGAGGTTAGTATAAACATTACTCTAAATAAGGCATATGCAAAAACAGGTAAACGAGAACATTTTAGTTGAAATTAAGCTTTCATGATATATAATTAAAAATTTTATGCATATAAAAGTAAAATAACATATAAATCATCATTTGGCATACAAGGTAAAAATTGAATAATTTTTAGCACCGAACTACACTTTATAGTTAACTCAAGGAATCTTACAGTGAACTACTTTCGTTTCAACTTACAATGAGCTCATTTCCCGTGGAGTTTCACCATCAAAAGTTATCCTACGACTCATAAAGCTAAGACGTGAAGGAAGCGCCCATACAATCCCTCCAATACACACCTTAGTGATCTTCAAGACTACCGGTAATGAACTTACTTCACACGGGTAACAAGTCCACATTGAACATCAAGGACACTAGAGGAATATGCTCACATTTTAGGACATCACATAAGAGACCTTCTTCAAGACAACTCCGAAGTTGCACATCGTGCAATGTGAAAGTTACATCCCATACTACTACCCTCAACTTCATTATTTACAACATAATCTTTTCCATGTACATGACCTTCTTAACATCTTCTAAGGTCACACATATCTTTCATTCATACATTGCAAGAGTGCACTAATACTACCTAGTCAATACATCTCATATTCACATATCATCCATACTTGTATCAAGCAAGGGGCGCAAGTCTACCAAACAAGACACAACATTCTTTCACCTTATCACATATAGCATATCATTCTTTGAAGCACTTAGGAATGAACCTTATCATCTTTATGTCATCCTAAACGTTATTATATCATTATCAATATAACCATCACAACTCATATAGTCAAGTAGGAAGAATCATGTATTAACATCTAAGACTACACATATAAGAACATATTCATAGTCTACATTATCTCCTAATATACATCAATAGAACACATATACCTCCCATTACATAACATGTTTATATATATGCTCATACATCACATAAATAAACTAAACAAATCATCATAATACTTCAAGTAGTGCCGACAAGGCCATACATCATATTACATAAAGTAACGCCGACAAGGCCACATAAATTCACATACCACCGCCTCAATAAGTGGATCATAACAATCACAATATAAATGAAGTATAATTAACATAACGTAAATGGAATTAGGGAAGCATACCAACTCTATCTTACCACTTTGCTTTAGAGGCTAAATCATCCAACTCGATATCATAAGGCCCATACCCAAGGCCATAACAAACAAATCAATACAATTATATAAATAATCAATGAAACTAGGTGAATTAATTTCGTACTTATCAATCTAATACAACCTAGATATCAGTGGAATATAATTGTTGCATCATTAGATAGCCCATAGAAAATTACATTAGAAATCATAAGACTTAAGTCAATATCAAGTCAATCAGTTTAGAATGAAGTATACCTAAGATTATTTATTACACAATTAATGAAATCAGAATAACATATAAACCAATTACCAATAATATATACATGAATCAAAAGTCCATAATAATCTACACATAAATTCATGAATATCAAAGCATAATCAATTCACCCATATTTTAGTGAAATTTAGAGATTCAATAATATCAAGGGTTAATGGAGAATTTCATTGTAAAACATCAATTATACATCAATATTGTCATATATAAATGTTTGGAAACCATTTATGCAAGATCCCAAGACATAGAGTAGAAATTGGACTTTTTCATCTTTTTGAAATCTTTGAAAATTATCTTCGAAATTTGCTCTAAGGTGATAACAAGCCTTAGACGAAGAACTCCCATACCTTATTTTGAATAATCCGAAGCTAATTGAAGAATAAACTCCATTCAAGACCCATATCATGCTCCATCTTCACTTTTAACTCACATGGAGGTTTTTAGAGAAATTTTTGGAGGGAATGTGTTTTAATTTAGGTGTCAGGGTTAGAAGGAGAGTTTGATGACTTATATACTCTTAAAATACCCATAAACACTCAGAAAAACCGTAAAAAGACTTATAGGGGCTTGGGGTGATTTTACGAAGTCACCCCTTGACTTAACTGAATGTTGGCAGAAACATATAGATCCATCGACGTGAGCATTGACGGTCAGTGGTCTCACCCATGTCCCGTCAATGGGGGTTTAATTGGTTTCTTTATCAACTGTACAACCTGTAGGAAAGTTGTATCCATCGCCGAGACCCATCGATGAACCGTTTCCTGGTCGACAGGCCGACGATTAGGCCGTCATTTGGCTATTGCCTGGCAATGGTAAGCTCAAATTTTGGCGTCCTCCTTTACGGCCCTTGTGGGTCCTATATGGAGTTGTACCCAGATGTTTCCACACCAAATATGTTTGTATACGAGTTTAGGACCTAACACATGAGTTTCATTCAAAACGAACACTTAAAGCTCAACGAAATATACTTAGACACACAAGGTTATTTCAAGGCAAACCTTTCAAATGTCATCGACATTCTTGGATGTTTGACCTCCAAACTTCACGAAACTTGACACACTCCCTATAAACACTATATAAACTCATTTAATAACAATATAACCTCATGAATCATATATAAACACTTAAAACCACATATGAGGCACTAGGTGACTTAGTCATCGAACGTCTTGGTCGTCCCTTGACATTTGACTTCTAATGCACCTAAACTCTTAGATACTGCATCAACCACACATTATATGGAAAATTAGGACCATATACCACAATTACAATCACGTTAGGCTATCTCTTTACCTAAATCATTTTCGGGATCTTACAATTGTGTCCCTTACTTGCTACATGTATGAATGTGAATATGAGATGTCTTGACTTAGGATGACAAATCCTCTTAGTCTTGAATATATGAATGACATGAGACATTGAATGATTTTCAAAATGTCCTTTATGTGAAACCTTTAACCTAGTTGTAATGTTCTGAACATTGAAGTCGAAAGCCTTAATGGTATCCTTCTTGAAATGAATGATGGACTTAAGATTGATTGGCTGGAACGGCATCATATCTTCCTTAGCAAAGTCATGATGAGTTATCTTGTCGCCATTGTAAGGTATCCCTAAAGGATCTCTTTGGTAGGGTGAATGTGATTGGCTTATAAACATTATATGGAACCCCTTTGTATGATCCTTTAATGTAAATTTACTCGATGAGAACAAAGGCTAGCACCTAGTGATTATGGTAAGATAAGTAGCTCTAGTATAAGGATATGTCTCGAGTACAAAGTAGGCCCTTCATATTCCCAAACGATGTTCCTACATGGGATGCGTCTAAGTTCTATCATTTGAAAGTAGAACACCCTCAAAGGAGTAAGTTACAACTCCAGATTCCATTATTTGCTACCATGGTCTATGTCGATTATTGCCTATTCTCATCATGTGGGATACCTACTAATATTGGATAATGCTATGAAGTTTAGGTGGTGGTATGGGACACTATATAGACATTGCACAATAGGCTTTAAAGATATTAGTGAAAGTCCCTAGGTATGCTCCAAGACCATTTCTTCAATGTATTTATGTGATGAATCAGAGTTAAATGAACTAATGACTATAAGGATATAAGTTAAGAAAGAATGTTAAATGAAGAAGTACTTAGCTGGAGTAGTTAAGGGTTGTCTAGTTAAGGTGTGAAGGGGGAATAGGCATGGTCACTTCGTATATTACCAACATAAGTCTTAAGAATGACTCTAGTTAGGAAAATTTGTTAATTATGTAGACATGATCCAAACTAAGGTAGTCTCAAGGATTATTTAGGTAATCTTGAAGAGGTTAATCATGAAACTTATCTTCTTGATTGACTTAAGTAAATCATTAGATAACCTTTCGAAGGGAGAATGTCATAATACTTGTATATTGTTATTTTAAGTGAGAATGATTCTATCTTAGGTAGTCTAAGGATCTCTTAAGTGTGTGCGTATGAAATTTTATGGGCGGTCGCTTCACAACTCACTCAAGTGAAACTTAGAATCAACTTTGGTTGAAGGATCTCATGTTGATGTGGTTGATGTATTGTAAGTGTTTATCTCATTATAGGTGGTCTTAAGGATCATTTTAGTGTGCGTAGGTAGGGTGTATCGGCGGTCTCTCTTCGTCTTACATAAGTGAGTCTTAGGATTGCTTTTAGTGAAAGTATTGCATGCGAGAACCTGTCCAAGGGGAAACTACAGAACTTCACTGTGACAATTATTTAATCCACTTTAAAGTGACATGGTTCTACTGTATTGTTTCTAAAAAATGTGATAAGTTTCTTAAATGATTTCTTATGTGTTTCTAAGGTGTTTTTTCTTATGATTATATTATGATATTTAAATCAAAAGATGCATTTATATTTCCAATAATGTCTGTTTTCATGATTTTTATGCATTATGACATACTGACCAGATGTGTTTGTACTATTTCCATTCTTTTATTTATCTCTAAAGTGATTCATAGGTGAAGGTGCTTTAGAGAGCTAAGCTTTGATTAGAGGATCGTTCAAGCAAAATGAAGTATGTCGTCATTGACCCGAGGGTATAGATGTCTTTCATTTCTCTTGTTGAAGTATTGTAATTTACTTAGTAGTACCATATTTGTATATTTCTATTGTTTGGGCCGTGTCCCAAAGTATTCTTGAGTCTAAAATTTGATAAAATGAGACTTAGTGTTACCTATGAGTGTTATATGAAAGTATTTTAAAGAATTATTGAATGTTTTGTGAAAAGTTTTATTTATGCACTACTTTTTATATTATTATATGTGATGAACGATACAAAAGGACTTGTACAAGACCTCGGAGAGGTTAAGTACGCCGGTTGCAATCCGAGATTGTCCATAACTTCTCGGTTGTGGTCTCTAGATGTGATAAGCTGTACCAAGACCGCGACAAGGACTTATTTCACCCAAGAACAACTTTGGCCGCCTTGGGCTGTTTGTTGCTCCAAGGGTTGGGACCTCCTCAAGGACCCCTAGTATTGTCCTTGGGGAGTATTAACCGGACTTCTTCACCCCAAATATGGCCTTCAAGGTGTTAGGGTCATCCCCACTTCTTTTAGACTGTAAAAAACACACAAAAACACATACAACATATAAGGACACACTAGTGACACACAGAAGGCATGTTTCCGAACGTCTTGGTCTTTCCTTGACATTTGACTTTGAAACTAATTAAATTGACTTGAGAAATAATAATTAGATATTTTAATACATTATTAACTCATGAAACACTAGCAAAGATCAGGTTCAACCTAGTTTATTATGAGGATCATTACATTCTCCCACACATAGAAAAACATTTGTCCTCGATTTACACTAAACACTTTTAAGGATATCAAGAACTCATTAGCAACAAACATAATACATAATATCATGGTCATAAAAATAATAATTAATTCACCCAAATTTACAACACAAACTACACATTTATAAGAACTTTTTGCAACACAGGTAACTCTTGGAAAAATTTCCAAAATTCAAAGCACACACTTATTTCTTCATATTCTACTCATTTATGGAGGAACTACCTTCTCCAATATTATATGTACTCATACACATCATTTATACATACATGGAAACCATTCTTCATGAAAAAAAAATTTAAAGAGTACTAAATCCTCACAACGAGGCATGCTTAATAATTCAATTATTTATATTTTATAAAATTTATTATAAAGGCATGAAAATATGAGAGACAAGATCATATAAACTCATCTTACAACATAAAGATAATCCCATGGAATGCACAATACTGGGAGAACAATGAAATTCATCTTAAACTAGAATCCTAAACACCATGCAACGTGCTACTATGACATTCCATTCTCAAGATTGAATAAGAATAGAAGGAAAATATAAGGTATCAACTACTTTTCTACCCAACTCATACTCCCCCACTTTGAGTAAACCTATTTACAACAAATCAAGACAACCATAAGGAAATTATTACTTACCAGGGCCTTCATTCTGGATTATCTCCTTAACACATTCTCATAACTCTTTGTAAGGTTATTTACTAATAATCTTCAAGGTATCAAACCTCATAATCCCACTATACCTATCATAAGGATGGAAATCATACTAACTAACTCATGAACATCAACACTAACTATATGCCTCACTAGTAAAACATAGCACCCTCCTCTTAGGATTCAAGCTTAGACAAACTCTCTTAGACATCACATCATTCATCTCTTAGGAACACCATAACTAAAACTCATTGAATAAAGTCCCACTTTCTCTATCCACCCACTAAGTTAGTTTCATTTGGAAACCCACAATCTTTCAATATGGATTCCTTCCATTTGCTAGCATAACCTTACAACCTTTTTGCTAGGTAAACGTACTATCTTTCCTCCGTAGAGTAAACCTCCACAAGAACTTCAATCCAATCACAAGGGAAACTATAAAATATTACCCACATAAGAAGTCAAACCTAAACCCTTACAAAGATACAACATTATTTCAACACTCCTCAAATTTACACCTCACTTGTTTTCTACTATCACTGCACATAAGCATAAGGTAACACATTTTCTACAAAAAGGACTTCATTGAACCATTATAAATCTTATCATGCTACAGCTACATTACTATGAAAGTTAACATCATAAAACCTCCAATCTCAGATATAACACATAGGGATAAATGACATCTCATAATATTGCAAATACACCTTCCCATATACTCACTTAGTCAAAAAACCATAATAAGCATCAAAATTCACCTTTTTCCCTCCATTCTTTTAATATCACCCCTTCCAAGCAATCACATATAGAAGACTACCAGACAAGGGAAATAAGAGAGAGAACCTATGAAGTTAAGATCTATGGCACGATATACAATTAATAAAGAAAGTGAAACTTCTATCGCCTTATAGACTCCATCTCATTGATGTGTTGCGACTCACACTGATGAACGAGACTTTAGTAGAAGTGGCTTGTGAGACATTAGAGCGCAAAATATTTACCAAGAGCTTTTGCTCTTATACAAAGTTTGTCACGACTCACAAGTACACCCTATAACAAAAGAGCACACTTTAATCGTCACAAGGCATACTTGACCCTTTTGGGATCTTGTACAAGACTCCTAACTATCATTCATTGCATAAGATATGGCAAGTTGTACATAATTAAATCTTTTCACAAGAATAATAATAAGATACATATTTAATAAAATATTAAAGGAAAGTCTTGTCGTCACAAGAAAACTTAAAGATAAAACTTAAATATCTTAGATTCACGACCCCTTTATATTGAAACGAAATGCATATAAAGTGTTAATGAAAAACTAAAGGAGCATAGAATATTTCTTCAAATATATGACGAAATACCGATTCTTGAAAGATTCAAATCGTCAAGCTTGCCTTCTAACCTTGCACTTGTTTCCAACCTATACTTATTGAGTCTAGAAAAGTATGGGGTTACTATAAACATTGTACTAAGTAAGCCATATGCGAAAACATTTAAAAGATAACATTTTAGTTGAAATAAAGCTTTCATGATATATAAGTAAAAATTTTACAAATATAATATTAAAATAACATATAAATCATCATTTGGCACATAAGGTAAAACTTCAAAAACTGTTAGCACCAAACTACACTTTATAATGAACTCAAGGAATATTACAGTGAAGTAATTTCATTTAAACTTACAATAAACTCATTTCCCGTGACCTCATTGATTCTCAAGAATACCGACAATGAAATTGCTCCACACGTGTACCAAGTCCACACTCAACATCAAGGACACTTGAAGAATATGCTTACATTTAAGGAAATCACATAAGAATACTTCTCCAAGACAACGCCCAGTTACACATTGTGTGATATGAAAGTAACATCCCATACTACTACCTTTAACAAGTGCTCTTTGAATATTCCCTTATATTAGGTACACCACATTAATTATTCATAATCTCCATCTTACAAGACATAACCTTACCATGCTTTCTTGACATTAGACACTAAGTCACATAAATTCATTTACATTACATAATGAACCATTCATACATTTCATATAGACGAACACCAAGACTCCCTACAAATGTCTACTTGTGCAATGGATAGATAGAGTCCCATACCACCACCTACCCTAAGTATTACGCCCTTTATAAGTCTTAGTTCATTACATTCCTTTGTGGGTCTAGCTTTAACCGACATAGATCAGGAGATCTAGACATGGAATATCAGTATTAACCCCTAATGGTGAGAAGGTTTATATGTGATTCTCAAGATCAACTAATGGTATCCTTAAGTCAACAGATTTACTAAGTCTATATTAAAGTAAAGTTTACTTATAAATGTACTCATGATTTAGGTTGTATGGGTCGTGTCACTAATGTATTCTAATCATCTTGAGTCTAGGATAAAAAAAAGTCACTAGAGTCATTAACTATGTAAATATGATATTTTTATATATATTGGAAATGATGTTCATGCATATGATGTGCTATAAATTTGTTAAATTTGCTTCAAAATTTACCTATGAAAATGTATGATAACTATAGCCTTGTATAAGACCTCAAAGAAGTCAAGTACGCCATGTTACTTCTAGGGGTGCTCCCCGATCTTGACAAAGTCAGTATAAGAACATGAGGTATTTGAAAGTGTTTTAAGGTCAAAAGTCTCATAGTACCACAATTAGTAGAGTCTCGATCATCGGTTGTGAGTTGTGGCACATCTATGAGCGAGAGGCTTTAGGAAAATAGAGTTCCCTTTCTTCATAATTCTCATGTTGTGCCATTGAATTTAACTCTATAAGTTCTCTTTCTTATGTTTTCTTATCCGGTGGTCTTTTAGATGTTATTGCTTGGATGATATGGTATTTCTGTGCTTGAGGGAGAAAAGGTGAGTTTTTATTCTTATCTTTGTTTTATGGTTTGATGAATATGTGTGAAGGGGAACTTTGGTTTATTTTGGTGTGATGCCCTTTGTTAGTATATATGAGATCAATGTTAAATGGCATGTTATGTTGAGAAATTTTTTCATAATATGGTTAATGCATGTTAGAAGTTGATCTAGTTAAAATGAGTTTCTTTTTTTCTAATAGTGTATTTCTATATGGTTTTGTATGATGATTGTCTGATGATATGGGTTAGACTTGAAATTCTTTAAGTGGTGTGATACATGGACAAAAAAAATTTATTTGTCTTTACATGTATGTTTAGTAGTTCAAATGTTTTCCTTGTATATGTTTAATGATTCATAGTTGACTTGTATTCATTGGAGTCTTTTGTATAGACTTGGTCCTAGGAATGAAGGTAGTGTGCTTACCTTATAAGATGATGATGTGGGTTTGATTCACCTAAAAGTTACCTTAGTGTAATGTTAAAAGAAAAGATAGAGGCCTTATGGATAAGTCTCATCTAATTTTTTTCCCCTAATGTTGTCATGATCCTTGGTGTATATGGTATAGTAGAGACCTTCGTGTTTAAGGGAACAAGGTTATTAGGCATACCTCAACTGGGGGATAGAGTGCCTAGATGGTTGGATTTTATATTTCTTTAACGTCCTTATGTTAAGTTGCTGTAATTCCTGTTAGGTTGGTAATCACTTTTGAGTGATGGTGATGAAGTTTGATGATCTAAGATCCTCTTGAGGTTGGGTTAAGTTGTTGTTAACTGGGTTTACCCTAAGAGGGGGGATTGTGATGAGAGTAGTAAGGTTTTTGATATTTCTATCTTGTCTTTCTTTTCTTACTTGAACTTGAACTAAAGAGTTCCTAGAAGCTTGTTCATTATAGGAGTCTTGCATAATGTATGAGTCGCATGTTCTCCATATGGTAAGTATGTCCTAAATGACACTAAGTTACGAATGTTATAAATTTCATGGAAAAGGATTTTTCATAAAATTATGGTTTTCTCATATTGATTGTGCATCTTTATATGTTTGTTGTGCATTTAACTTCATGATTTAATATAAGAAGCATGTTGATATCACTTATAATGTGTGTGCTTTTAGCAATTAATAAAAAAGTTGAGTCTTCTTAAAAAGAAAAATGATGAGTCTCTCGAAAATTATGTGACTTTTATTGTTTCGAGATTATGATTATAGGCTCACTCTTGCAAAGTGAAGGTATGTTTAGCCATTTTCCTTGTGTATACCTATAAATTGTGAGATTTTTCCCAAATTTATGCTTCTTTATGAAGACTATTTTAATGCTAGAAATTGAAACTTTGTGATATGACTTCCTATTGTTGTAATGTGTTTGGTGTGATTTACCATTTTGACTTCACTAGGAAGAAAGTTTGAGCATGCTATGGTCAAAGAGTTGGGAATTTCTCATTTAAAATGAATTGACCTTTGTTCCTTGCTTAGGTGTGAACTCATGAGACTTTTAATTGAGTTAAGTAGAAGGACATTCCTCCCTAAACATAAATAAGAATGGTATGGCTTAGAATGACCCTCATGGACGTATGCCTAGCTAATAAGAATCCATTGTGAACCAATTTGACTCAAGTGTATATGCATTGAAGTATGAGTGCTTACTTGCTTATTGAGGAATATGGAATTTGTCTATCTCTGATCATACATGATGATATCTTAAAGAAATGAAGTGTAATGATTATGTAATGATAGGTAGAAGAATATTCCACCTATGAACATGAATAGAGCCTATGTGTTTGATGCATTTTTAAAGTTAGTGAATAAAAGTGTGTGCTCTATTTTGTTGCATTGAGTGCTAAGTGGCTTAGACGTTGTTATTCCTTGTATGTTTGGTGCATTGACTTAGATGTGATGATGTTATGAATGTTCTGAGCTGCTCTATGGTTTATTGAAGTCCTTGTTGTGGTTAAAGTGTTCCATGTGTCATTCGAGGACTAATGTTCCCAAGTGAGGCGATATTGTAAGACCCCAAAATAAGGTAGGGTAACTGAAGCTCACATGTGTATATAACCTTGTTAATATGTTAATTGAGTATTGTAAAGCAAGTATGATTTATTTGAAGTAATTTGGAAGTCAAACGTCCAAGACATTCGAAAGTTATCCCTTAAGATGTGCATATGTGTTTTGGTGTGTCTTGACATATTTTACGTTTTTGTTTTGGTAGAAACTTATGTTGAAGGTCTTTACATGTTAAATAGTATATTTATGTTGGAAACGTCTGGGTACAAATCCCCTAGGCCCCCGCAAAAAGTCGTGAAGGAGGACCCAATGTCTGCCAAGACATTGCCTTTGCAGTGTCTACCTAAGACCTTCAACTGACAGACAGTAGGTTTACCTACGCCCTGTCAATGGTGAGGCGTCGATTGGAAATTAGCCTGGAGAATTCTCAACTAAATGAAATCCTCAAGCCCAAATGATGGTGTCCACCAACGGCCCATCGATGGACCTAAGGGGCGTCGTTTTGGTGGCCGTTGATACAGGCTGTATCAACTGCCATGCACGTTGTTCATTTGTGGGGTCAATGGGAAATTCACCCCACGTGCTAACCTTAGCCTAGGTTGTTTATTTGGTTATTTTTGGGTTTATTAAGTTAGTTAAAAACATTACAACCCCATTCACAATTCGTTCTTCAAATTAGACACTTCTCCCTAAAAAAGAAACTTCATTAGAAACCTCCATTCTATATGAAGCTCAAGTACAGTTAGGATCTTTGATTACCATGGATTATTCATGAAGATTTCATGGTTTTCTCCTACAATAAGATATGATGAACCTTCATCTGTAGTTAATCTTTCATCTAGAGAGTTCCTTTTTATGGTTTCACAGAGAATTAGTGATCAAACTTATTCTTCATCCATATTGCCATGGTTTCTTTATCAAATTGATTTCAAAAGCATAATGTTAATTAATTGATGATAAGGTACTTATTTGAATGGGATTTTCAATCTAATTTCATATTGAACCCATGATCTCTCTCAAGCTCGATTAAGACTATGTATGGGCTTTTTGACGTTTATCTTATGTAAATTTAATTTTCATTCGCTTATTTTAAAATGCTTATATCTACTGCCTTATATTTTTATTGGTATTGAATTGTTGATGATTGATCCATGTGGTTCAAGGTTTGAATGTTTGAATAAGATTAGCCTATAATGTAGTATCTTGTGATCTTGATGCTTCAATGATTGTTATGAGATTTAATTATGATCAATTCTTTTAGATACAGCCTATAATGTAATGTGATGATAAATTAGGAGTAATTTATCCAATATGAATACATATAATTGAATTTGTAAGGATAGATCGATGTTCTTCTAGCCGATACATTGATAATGTAATGTACATGATGTGATATTAATTCTAGGATAGATGAAGCATGATTTAGTTTAGGTTATTATCTCTTTAGATATTTCCCTAGATGTATATTGTTGATTAATTATGATTGATGATCAAAGTAAGGGAAATTGGTGAGTGATCAATGTGTTTCTACTTTCTACTTAATTTGTAATGTAGTATACTTGTTAGTAGCATAATCTTGTAGTGACTTATGCATGATTTAGTTTATGTAAAAGTACATTTAGCTACTGCCCTATACATGAATTGTTGATGAAAAAGTAGTATTGATCAATGACGATTAAAGGTTGAGGAATTGGTAATATTGCCTACTTTCTTTACTTTACTATAGTATTGTGTGTAGAATTGGCCTCGGATGACATTGTGTGGTATGGTCCAGTTATGGTGGTGGTGTTTACTTCTTGTCACTATATATATGTGTTGATTATGTCCTTTAAGCAACTTGATGTTATATGAGTGTATGTTTATGATGATCACTTTATGTGAAGCCTATTCCTAGTTTCCTATCCGAACAATGATCTAGATTGTATTTCTAAGGTTTATTAGCATGTGAATTGTTATGTTACGGTTTTGAGTGGGTGCTGCCTTTTATGAAGTTATAATGATGAACGATCCATTAGCATGTCAATGGGTATATAACGATTATTTGTGGGTGCTGCCTTATATGAAGTAATAATGAGAATGACCCCTTACCTACATACCCCTACATGAATGTGTGATTAGCTATGGTTAAGATTCTTTAATGCAATTGTTGTAAATAGCTTGTCTCCTATACTACATTGTGTTGTGGGGTCTATGCTTTAATGTGCATTGTAGTCTTAAGAGGTTGGATGTCTCAACATGTTGTTGATACACATTAGGTAATCATGCTGACTAATGTACACACACTCGCTCTTCATGCATGTTTACAAGTATTATAGGATCATGGTGTCTAATGAAAGGTTATTCTCATATGCACTTGTGTCTACTACTATGCAGGTAAGATAAATGTCTTTGAAGCATGTTATGATTCCCTTAACTAGGATTACTTGATAGGTGTACTTGTATAAGAAGGGTAGGGGAACTTTTCTATGCATTGCACCTGTGTGCCTTGATAGGATAGGTCCTAGATTTTGTTTTCTATGCACATTAATGTGAATGCATGATTATGTTTATGTCTGAACATGTGTGGTCTTAATGTTTCGTGAGAAAGGATTTATTACATATATGCATAAACACACATGTATGATGATCTAGTCAATAGATGAGCCTTGAATTGTGATGTCAAGTGTACCCCAAATTAGATGATGCTTTACATATGCTATGTCCATGTGCATGGACTTCTCACATCATTTAGGTTGATGAACTCTATTATATGACCTATGAGCTAAGAATATGAGCGGTTAACTCTCCTAAGCCTACATTTTATAAAGTAAAGATAATAATGGCTTTTCAATAAAGGGAACTTAGCTTACAACCAAGTGAACTTTAAGATGAGGGGTGTCCCTTCCCATTGTAGGAAGGATCTTTCACCATAGTCCTCACAAGGTTGATAACTATAATGCCTCAATAGGAATAGAGAGGGTTTCCATAAGTGAATAACTACAATGCCTCATTTGGTATAAAGAGGGTTTCCACATATACCTAAGTTCCATAAACTTTTCTTGCCCCACACTATCTTGCAAGTAATGTCACTTAGTATGATAGCATGTATTAATGTTATACCTTTTATATATAGAGAACCTTCCCTTGGTTTAAGGATATACAACACCAAATTCCATGTGGCACCCATGGTCTTAGTGTCGTTTAAATGTACAATGGAAGTAAACAACTTATTCCTAATTACGATAACCTAAGGGAATTTTCTAACTATAGGTGGGGGTATGAGACTTCACCTATGTATTGCACAAGTAAATCTTTATGGCAGTTGTAGGAAAGTACTCTATTGTATGTGTATATGTTTATGTCTTTATGCAAGACATTGTAGTGTTGTCTACTTGTTGTGATGAAATGCATGGTATGAGTCTATGTGAAGTTGTCATATTCTATATGCATAATGTTGGTCTTAATGAATAGATGATGAAGGTCGTGTTTGGCATAAATGAAGTTGTATATGTTGCGTTGTTTACGTATGAAGTGAATTTTTAAGGCTTGTGGTCTCATAATAGGTTTACAAAGTATGTGTGAGGTTATGGGGATTCACATGTACATTGAACTAGTAGATATATATTGGGGTTATGAGTAAGGTATTATGATTGTCTATGTGAAGTGAAGTTGGTATAGGTGCAAGTTGATGTGGCTTAGTGTAATGATATTGTAAGTCTTTACTTAACTATGTCTTAGGGTATGTTATACTTCATAAATACATGTGTTTGGTAAGGAGGACTATATTGATTCTTTCCTTGTGGTCTTAAGGTGATGCTTGAGTGTTTATAGTCTAATGGGAAAATATCTATACATTTCACCAAGTATTACTAGAGGGTTACTTGGAAGGGTAAGGAAATAAGAAGAAAAGGTAGTTCACTGTAAGGACAAAAGTACTTACTGTAAAGTGCAAGGAGGTTACTGTAAGGTGATTCCAAATGTGAATTAAATGCTATGTGGGATTTTATGTGATGTTATGACTATGGCATATGCCTATATGAAGTAAGTTAACTATATAATGCTATTGTATCAAAGTTTTATCAAGTTTTCACAAAAGGAATGATGCATGGTTTTAAGTAATATGACCCTTTTAAATGCATATTTTTGAATTGTTTCCATGTTTAGTTAATTCTTGTACTAACTCCATTCTTCTCTGCCTTTTTTTTACAACGTGTAGGTTATAGATTCTTAAAGGATGTCTTTAATGGCGAGGAGCTTGATATGTGATTCCCAATCTCAAGGAAAGGAATCCTTTAACTCCAAGGATTTCCTAAGTCTATCATACTGTAAAATTTAGTTATACTCGTACATATGATTTATGTTGTATAGGCCATGTCCCTAAATTATTCTAATGATGTTGAGTCTAGGATGACAAAAATAGACTAGAGTCTTTACCTATGTAAAGATGATATTGTGTATATATATATATATATATATATATATATATATCTATATATATATATATATATATATATATATGCTATGAAGGTTTTAATTTTACGCTAAATTTACCTATGAAAAAGCGATGAATGATAACTAGGATTTTTCTTATCATATGGGTCTTCTTTGAAAAACGAAATTATGAATCATTTGTGATGTACTAATGTTATTTAGGTATATATTGATTATTAATTCATTATTTCCTATGAGTTTTCCCTAGACCCATGTCTTTCCCCAATTTTAATGAACATGTACATTGACTATTGTAGTTAATTATGTAACTGCTTCTTGAATTTACCTTGTTTTTGTAATTGGTTATATTCTTTGTAATGGAAGTATGAAGGTTCTTGAAGAGGGAAAGAAGATATGTTGATTTATTCTTCTTTGATTCAATTGTAAATATGAGTTACTTAGATAGTAATGCTTCTATGTCTAATGTGTGGTTGTGATGTTGATGTTAGGTATTCCTCATGCTTAACCCTATGACATTGAATTAGACATGAATTATGTTTGTAGGTTATGATACCAATATTATATGATTAAAAGTAGTTTCTCATGATTTTAATAATGTGCTAAGTGAAAGGTGTACTCACTTGTGATGTGTTGTCAAAAGTGAAAGGATTGTTCTCATTTGTGATGACCTATGAGCTAATATGATAAGATGTTTACATAGGGTTCAAGAAGATACTAATATGAACTGGTATGATTAAATAAGATGATTACTAAATGTATTAATTACTTAGCACCGAATGGGCATGTAAATGAAATGGATGTCTAACATTTAGTAAGTCCGGTCTCACACATGGGTTTCTTCACATTTAACAAGTAAAATTTAGCATGTCCAGATTCAGAAAATATGTGTTGTCTTATGAGAAGCACACCTCAACATCTATCAAGTAAACATTTCTCGTAACAATATCCTTCACTCATAACTATGTACCAACATAGGACTCTATCTTAGTGGATCCAGTTAGATAGCTATGTACGAATGTTTTCACATTAGGAATGTGTTAATCCTCTTTTATAAGTGTGAAAGTGGAACACCGGATTCCATGTAGCTCAGATGGTATCATGTCGGTTATTGAACTTCTTTCCTAATGTAAAAGTAAATGATAAAGTTATTATGTGAATGTTGGTTAGGGTTGTCTTTAAGGTTACTACATAGAGTGAGGGAGGGTATGGGACTTCTCTTACACATTGCACATATGGGATGCTAAGGGATGATTCTAGTAGTGTTCTTTTATGTTTATGATTATGTTTATATGCTATGAGTAGTATTGATGTATAAAGCATGTTATTAAAAATATGAGAATATCTTGTAGTTACGAAGTGGGTTACTGAATGTGATAGTTCGATTTGGGTAGGGTTATGCGGATTTATTCTTAGCATTCCTCAAGTTTTGCTTGAGTTACTTATATGTTGGGTTGACTTATGATGTTCCATATATCTGTATATTGAGTTATTGGAAATTTTGCATGGTTTTGACTAAATTGTGCCTTTTCTCATGAATTAATGATTTTTATGTATAGGGACCATACTTAGTACATGTATTTTTTCCTAACCATTATTTATTCCCTTTTTACCAAACATTGTAGGTTCGGGCCATTGAGGTATCTTGAGGCTAAAGCAAGAAGTCTTGGAAGACTCTCCATGTTTTTGTTGGTCCTCTAGTTCGAGGATGGTACCACATACTCTACCTTAGTCCAACTTGTGTTGTCTAAAATTCTATTCCCTCCTACTGTTGAAGATGTTGATGTAATCCCTATGTGTCAATTATAAATTTTTATAAGGGCTATGCCCGAATGTATTTCTTCAGTTAGATAGTTTCAATGTGAGACAAAAATTTAGTCTAAATTCTTATGTACTGTTATGTTGTCTATGAAAGAAGTTTAAGTAAGCTTCCTATGTGAGAGGTCTATGTAAACCTAACTAAGTATGTTTATAATTTTTTTAATTTTTCTAAAACTTTTAACCTATGATAGGTAAGGACGAATGCTAAGGGCTTGTCTATGTCCTTTTCGAGGACAAAGACGCAAATAACGCCAAAGGTGTACTTTGGGATCGTTAAAAACTAGGTTTCATAGGCAAGTTAAAGTAATCATAGGGTCTATGTCTCACTAAACCACGTCTATGTAGGGTCTGATTCATAATTGTGAAGCGCGGCCACACTTATGAATGATAGACTATATGATGCTTAGGATCTTTCACTCTCTTATTATACCATAGATGTGCCTAAGAGTCTTAACTCTATCAAGACCTTTTTTATAATCCTTCTATTGTGCTTGTAGAAATTGAATACAAGGAGGAACAATGATCGAAGTGTTACATCCGCGGAGAATCCCCTAGAAGTAACATGGAGTACTTGACCTCTCGGAGGTCTTATATGAGACCATGTTATCATTCTTCGCATTTATATAGTAAATTTATTGGATAATTTAAACTTTTCATAGCATATATTATGCTAGAAACAACACTTAATATATATATATATATATATATATATATATATATATATATATAATAAAATATAAGTCATACTACATATGTAAACTCTAAGTCTCTTTGCCATCATAGATTCAACAACATGAGAATACATTATTGACAAGACCCTTAAAACATAAGACATAACTTTACTATAATTTACAGTTAGTAAACATTAGGACATCCGTGGACTTAAGGATTCCTTTCTTGAGCTTAGGAATCACCAATCAAGATCCTCAATCATATAGACATACATTGAGCATCAATAACCTATACCTTGTGTTAAAAGTAGAGAAGAATGGTATTAGTACAAGAATGCACTATGTATGTTAACCATGCAAAACATGCATTTGAAAGAGACCTTTCCTTGAAATAATACATCATGTATTTTTGAGTAAATCTTTATAAAACCTTTATCCAATAACATTTATATCACTTACATACATAATATAAATATATTCAAAGGGCAAACATTAGATAAGATCAATTATAGAATTTATGACATAATTGAGATCACTTTACACTGAACTAGTTTCCCGTATCAAGTAGAATTCTTTTCATTTATTCATTAACCTCCCAGGTAACCCTCTAGTTATACTTGGTGAAACGCATCCCCTTAAGGTCAAAAGGAAAACATACTTATAACCCACATAAGTCAACACATATCATCACATAAGCATAATATATAAAAGACACATTTAAGTCAAAATTACTTTGGCTTTAGAGTAATCTACTTCCATTTGTACCTATTTTTACTTCTTTTCATATGCATCTATATAAGATATAAGATCTTGTTCATGACCCCAATCTTAGTTTACTAGTGCAATGCACATGTGAATCCCCATAACGCCACACATTCTTATTAAAACCTTCATGATACGACAAACGTAAACATTAAATTCATACATCAACAAGTAAGTAAAGGCAACTTCATTCATGTCAATACAAGACCTTCATAATATAGTCATTTTAAACCAACATAGTGCATATAAGGATAGGATCACAACTTATAGATTTAGACCATGCACATCTTCATAACATGTAGACAAATACTATGAAGTAATGCATATGGACATAAGCATAAACATACACATTAGGTCACTTTCCTAAAACTCCTAAGAATCTACTTGTGCAATGTCAGGATGAGTTCATTACTTCCACCTATCCTAAGTAACCTCTCTTAAGTCATTCTAGTTAGGATCCTATTCATTTACTTCCACAGTCCATTTTACATTAGGTAAACTATAGTCTTAACTGACACTAAGACCATGGGTGCTAAACATGGAATTTGGTGTTCTAGAGCTTTACACAAATAGAAGGTGTTATTACCTATCCAAGATAGAAGATTAAAAATATGCTAGCATAGTAAGTGATATAACATTGCTAGATCCTATGTGTCAAGAATAGTTATGGACCTTGGAGATACATGTGAAAACCCTCTTTATGAAAAGATGGGGCATTATGGTTATTCACTTATGGAAAAATCACTCTAACACACTTTTTGATTATGAGGCTATCATCCCCGTGAGGTTTATGGTGATCTACCTTCCCATATTGGGAAGGAACACACACTCATATTGAAGAGTACTCGGTGCTAAGATAAGTTCCCTTTTATTAAAAAGCATACATTTATATAACTTGATAAAATATAGGCTTAGGAGATTTATCCCCTCATATGCTTAGCTCATAGACCATGGATGACAGTTCATTAACCTAAATCATGTGATAAGATCCTTTCACGTGGGCATAACATAAGTATTAGCACTATCTAGTTTAGGATACACTTGAGAACACCTTTCAAGGATCCTGTATTGGCTAGATCATCATTCATGTGTGTGTGTATATGTATATGTGAGAAAACCTTTCAGATAACATAAAATGTAACACAAGTTCATATATGAATGCATTAGTCTATAAGTGTACTTATATGAGCAATCCTTTCATATAAACACTCCAAGACACTATGCACTTTCATACTTCATCATATCATATACTTAACATCATAGCTTATAAGTCATATTCATAACATCTTCATACAACCCTATGCATGTCCTTAGAAGACCAACATAGGAATTATCCCATCAAGATGCACATGTGCAATGCATAGTCAAAGTCCCATAGCCTTCACTATGCTAGTACATCTATCAAATCACCCTCGTGAATGATACATCACACAACATCATAGAATGGTTAGCATAGCATAAGACTGATTTATTTAAGACTATCAACATTCCTACAGTAAGATTTAGTCTTTATGTACTTATCATAGGTTGAAATCACATATGACATTATAGGACCTCGTCATAGGTAGCAAGTAAAAATAACCTTAACATAGTTGTCTACATGCTAATAACAATAGGAACATCACCTATATTCACAACTAGAAAAGAAAAGTACAGACAAGTTACACATAAGGTGATCATCATTTTCACATCCGGGTTTCTCCCCTAGACATAATCAGCGTCGGCGTCCTCTTTAAGAACTAAGGCTAGCCTATTATTCTCATTTCATTACATTCATAGGTTAAAATTGCAGAAAAATAAAAACTTTTCGTTACATCTACTTGGAGGTTTACACAGAGCTCTACACACATAATATATTCATATCGAGTATACATAGACCCTTCGTATAGGAAGTTTACATAGCCTTCTAATTTTATTGCACATACATATGTATAAGATAGAGAGATAGTCTCAAAGATTGTCTCATCTCGTACCATATAAATGATCATAGCAGTTTGGGCATAACCCTACATTAAATATAAAGAAGCCATATATAGGCTTATACAAGTCGTACTTAAATGAAAGTAGAATGAATATAATAGTCCTAGAAACACAAAGCATCTTCATAAACAAGATATTGACATCACCCTCCGAAAGTGAGTACTACCCACTTGGATTATAGAGAATATCCAAGCCTTCTTCAAGTCGTCTAAAATAAGCTTTCAATGACCGGAACCTAAAATGTTTGGGAAAAAGGAAGAAAATGGGGTTAGTACTCTACATGTACTAATATGAGACCATATGCACATATAAGAGCAAAACATGCTAAAAAGGGATATTTAGTCAAAACATGCCATTTTACCCTTTTTAAAGTGTCATGCATAATCAAGCAAGTCATACCAATCAACCAACCATGCTTAATAACTCAAACAAGTAATATGTATCCCAACATGCTTGAACCCATGATCTATTACAACCCTATCATCAAAGAATAACCTCAGAAGCATGAATCAGAGATAATCATATCATAATAAGAAAGATAAGTACTCATGAATACTTATCAAATCAATAAGTGCAATGACCAAGCTAAGCCACATAGCCTTACTCAATAAAGTATCTTCAACAAGAAACCATAACCAATGTCCAACTCCACATAATATAATATTTAGATATACATTTCATCTTACTTTAACAATATAACCCAACACATACTCATATGTCAACTAATAAACATATAGTATCAACAATGTGCAAGTTCATCATATCCATATCATATATCCTCATAACATAAACATATATAACAACATCCTCCTAGGTCTCCACTCAAGGCTAACACGTGCAATGCTTAGGTAGAGTCCCATACCACAACCTAAATTAAGCTACATCCCTTAGGTTTTCCTAGTTAGAGTTCAATCCTTTAATTCATTTAACATTTGGGAACATCTTTCCCTAACAAACATAGACCACATGAGCTAGTGTGGAATACGGTGTCATAAAAACCTACATAAAAAAGAAGCGAAGTACTTTCCTTGGTAGTACCAAAACATAAAACATAGAAACTACGTGGATCCATTAGCTAGTATTCTTATGGGGGCAATGAATTTCAAGAACTAGGAGATATGGTTGGAACCCTCTTTATGCTCTAGCATTATAGTCTCCAATATTAAGAGTAATTTAGTGCTCCTACCTTCCCTATTTGAGAATGGACACTCCTCAATATAGTTCACTCGGTGCTAAGCTAGAGTCCCTTTTTGAAATGTCTTTAAGCCATTAATTATCAATCATAGCTTAATTTAGGTCGTAGTGTCTACCCGTTGTATAATCAGCATCATCACTAGCTCAATAAGAATTGTAGGAGTATAAATCATTTCGTCACAATTCATATCGGTGAGGTTTACACATTACATATCATTTAATATTAAGGCATATTGGTATACATCACAATCCTTATAGAATTAACATATTAATCAACCTCACAACCATAATAAAAATATTTCAATTCAACATCATGCCACCCTATCAATTCTAAAAAAGGCATACTACAACTTAATCATCATGACTTAATCACAGTTAACCAGAAGTTGAAGTAAGAAATAGGGATTACAAGACTTACCAAGTATCCTTCATAGTTCATCATAAGGGTCTTATAATAAACCCATAAATAAACCCAACTAGGTCACAACATCAACATAATTCAATAACAAACATGATAACAAGGTCAGAATAATCACTAGACGATAATTCAATACTAACTCAAAGCTTAAAACAAGGTACTTAGGTCAATTCTCATAACCTAGATCACTTCTCAAGAACTAGTATGCCAGACTATAATTCACCCTTATTTGTTCATGATTAATGTAAAAACATCATCTATGAGTAATTTAACAAATAATCAAGTGTATTGAATAGATCTCAATCTAATTCACATCAACATCAAACCTAGGGTTAAAGATCATATTCTTCAATTTGAACCAAACCATTACAATTGATCATAATCAAGTTAAAATACATGTTAATCCATCCATTATATCCTAATGAAACCATAAAGAACTCAGTTCACAACATAAAATTCGTAATTGAATGAAACCCACTTTAAAATTCAACTTTTTGAAATATTTTGAAGGAGCCCTTTGAGGAAAGAAGTTTCAAAGGTGAATTAGATCTCATACCTTAATTTTGATGAAGATTTTATGGTAAAATCTTCCCTTTCCATAACCCAAAACCTCCCCCTATCTGGTGTTCAATGGTGTTTTCAAATAGAGAGTGAAAGAAGAGAGAAGGAAGAGAGTTTATTTTTTGTGAGTTGTGTTTAGATTAATGATGGTTGGGGTCTTTATATGGGGGGTTAAATTAGTTAATTAGTCAGATCTTAATCCATAAATAACCACTAAACACCTTCTTTAATTGTTTTGAACTAAGTTAAAATGTTCTATAAAAACATGCCACTCACAAACGGAACCCTATCGACGCCTCGTGGCACAAACGACGGACAAACCCCCCTTCCGTGCTGCACATCCGTCGATGAGTTCAGAGAGTGTGCAGACGATCCCCTTAAACGAAATGTATAATTTCTGGTCAATAGTTGGGATTGAAGCCCCGTCCATTGACCCTTCGTGGGTGTACACTGCCCAGGCAATGTTGACATCGACATGCAAGGGTCCTCCTCAATGGTTCTTGGTTGGTCCTTGGGGAGTCATACAAGGACGTTTCGATGACGAATCACCTTAAACACATGGTGTACACCCATAAAGCTAATTTAATGAATTTATGACTCCTATAAGCTTGTCAAATAGGATAAGGCACGCTAGTATCCCTTAGAACTAGTTTCCTAACGTCTTTGACGTTTTGGGTTCCTAAACTTCCTAAATGACATATATTCATTAAAATAGGTCATAAAACAGTGTATAGACCACATGGTAACTATGTTAGGCTTTAAGACTTGTCTTGGATTTTCGAAGTGTTATATTATACCCCCCTTAAGAACATTCGACCCCGAATGACACTATATTCTTTTGAAGGAAGGAATAGACTCAAGACTAGCAGCTCAACCAATCAACAATATCTAATCAACATAGATCATATCATTTCAACAAGGCAATTAAAAAACTCCAATTACCACACATAAGGCTCAAACACTTTATCATGAGGCATTTCCTTCTCACAACACACATGAGCTCAACATACATTACATGAATCAATTAGCACAAACTTCAACTTATCAATAGGTCACATAATGTTTCACTAAGACTCACCATGTCAAAATGCACAACATAACTCAAACAAACCAAAAAGGCAAAATTTCTTGTTTCAAATGCACTAATTCACTGTAATGCCACTCAAAATGCAAATTTTTGCAAAAATTCACCAAAAATTATGAAACATAAATTTCTAGTCATATTTATATTATTAAAAAGAATGACTAACCTTAATTATTAAAAAGATGAGGGTAACGAGACTACATGTCGGCCTCGGCCACCCATGTTGCACCCTCAACTAGATGATTCTTCCATAACACCTTTATGGAAACCACCTCTTTATTTCTTAACGTCTTGACTTTCCTATCAATAATTTGAACTGTAACTTTCCCACAAGAGAGGTTATATTTGACACCAAGACCCTCAATAGGAACAATAGACACAGGATCACCAATACACTTTTTGAACATAGACACATGGAAAACCGGATGAACCAAAGCAAGTCCGCTAGGAATTTTATATTCATAGGCAACCTTCCCAACCCTTTGCAAAATTTTATCGGGATCCATATAACGAGGACTCAACTTCCTTTCCTTGACAAATCTAACCACCCCTTTGATTGGTGAGATTTTCAAATACACATTATTACCTTCTTCAAACTCCAAATCCATTCTTCTATGTTCGGCATAAGACTTTTGCCGACTATAGGCCGGTTGCGACAGGTTCCTTATGATATGAACTTTCCCAAAGTTTTATAAATCAAATCGGGACCAACAAGCGAAAACTCACCCACTTCAAAGTATCCTATAGGAGACCTATACCTCCTACCATAGAAGGCTTCATCGGGAGCCATGGAGAAGGATGAATGAAAGCTATTAATATAAAAAAACTCTATTAAAGACAAATGTTTATCCCAATTCCCTTAAAAATCAATAATGCAATCCCTAAGCATATCCTCAAGGGTTTGAATAGTGCGTTCCACTTGACCTCCCGTTTGGGGATAAAAAGCGGTACTCAACTTCTCCGTAATACCCAACCCTTTTTGGAATGACCTCCAATACCTACATGTGAATTATGAACCTCAATCAGATGGATGGTTAACGGAATACCATGACGACACACAATCTCATCTATGAAGATCCTAGCAAGATTTTCTTCCGCATAAGTATACTTGGCTGGAATAAAGTGAGTGGACTTGGTCAACCTATCCATAGAAACCCATATAGAATCATATTGCCTTTGAGTACTAGCCAAACCCACTACAAAATCCATATTGATGTCTTCCCACTTCCAAGTAGGAACTTTGATTTCTAGTATTAAGCCACCCAATTTTTGATGTTCGGTTTTTACTTGTTGGCAATTAAGACACATAGAGACAAACTCCGCTGTGTCCTTCTTCATTCCTTCCAACCAATATATTTCTCTATGGTCATGGTAAATTTTTGTTGAACCCGGATGAATTGAGTAGCAAGACCCATTGGCTTCTTCTAGGATATAGTCCCTCAATCCATCTACATCGGAAACACGCAATCTCCTTTGGCACCATAAAATACCTTCTTCCCTAGGGAAAATGCCTAATTAAGCCTGCCGAGGACCGTTTCCTTAAGCTACATCAATGATTTTTCATGGTGTTTCTTGGAC
Organism: Solanum pennellii; assembly: GCF_001406875.1. Classification (NCBI taxonomy): domain Eukaryota; kingdom Viridiplantae; phylum Streptophyta; class Magnoliopsida; order Solanales; family Solanaceae; genus Solanum; species Solanum pennellii. The sequence continues at coordinate 56,822,662 of NC_028647.1, read as the reverse complement.
TTCACCTCAACTACCAATGATGACTTAGAGTTATACGACTTAGGGCATCCGTAAACACATTAGCTTTGGGGGGTGATAGAGGACACTCATGTCATAGTCTTTTAACAATTCTGACCACCTTCTTTTTCGGAGATTCAACTCCTTGGGTAAACACATATTGGAGACTCTTATGGTCAGTAAATACATCAACATGAACACCATACAAGTAATGCCTCCATATTTTCAAGGCAATCACCACGGCCTCTAACTCAAGGTCATGAGTTGGATAGTTTTACTTAAGTACATAATGTTTTCTAGAAGCATATACTATCACTTTCCCATGTTGCATAAGAACACACCCTTAACCCACTCAGGATGTGTCAAACCACACAAAAAAAACAATTGTACCCTACGGTAAGGTCAATCGGAGCGGAGGTAATTGTATCCTTCAACATCCGAAAACTTCTCTCTCATCCCTCTAACCACTAAAATTTCATACAACTTTGGGTCAACGTAGACAAAGGAGATGCAATGGGTGCAAAACCATCCACGAACCTCTGATAATAACCTCCTCAACACAACAAACTCTTGATAGCGGTTGGAGTCAAAGGTCTAGGCAAATTTTACACCGCCTCCGTTTTCCTTGGATCAACCTCAAATCCTTCACTAGAGATGATGTGATAAAGAAATGTCATCGACCTCAACCAAAACTCACACTTGCTATATTTTGAAAACAGTTGATGTTATTTAAAGGTTTGTAATACCATCCTCAAATGACCCATACGATCACCTTCATTCTTTGAATATACCAAGATGTCGTCAATGAAGACAATGACAAATGAATCTAGGTAATTTTGAAACACTCTATTCATTACGCCCATAAACGTTGCTGGAGCATTAATGATACAAAAAGACATTACTAAGAACTCATAATGACCATATCTAGTTTGTAATTCCATTTTTGGTCTATCCTCACCTCTTACCCTAAGTTAGTGATACCCCAACATTAAGTCATATTTTGAAAAGTAGCTTGCACCGTAGAGTTGGTCTAACAAATCGTCAATCCTAGAGAGAGGATACTTGTTCATAATAGTGACCTTGTTTAGGTTGCGGTAGTCAATACACATTCTCAAGAACCCATCCTTCTTCTTTACAAACAACACCGGCTTAGCTCACGGAGAAAAACTAATCCTTATAACATCCTTGTATAGTCAATCCTTGAGTTGAGCCTTCAACTGTTTCAATCCGGCTGGAGCCATCCAATAAGGAGGAATTTAAATGGTGTTTGTATCCGGTAGCAAATCAACACCAAAATCAATTTTCCATTCGGGAGGAATACCAGGAATGTCATTTGTAAAAACCCCCAAAAATTTACTCATTACGGGGAACGACTCAATGAGAGGAATTTCTGAGTATAGATCTTGGACTCTTACAATATAATATTGACAAGCTTTAGAGATCATTTTGCATGCTTTTAGACAAGAGGTGATATGACCTCTAGGAATAGAGTTTCCCCCCTTCCACTATACAACGGTTTTTTTTGGAAAGTTAAACTTCACCACCCTTGTCCTACAATCAATAGAAGAGAAACGAACATGCAATTAATCCATACCCAATATAACATCAAAATCAAGCATATCGAGTTCCACTAGTTCAACCTGAGAAACTCTATTGGACAACATTATTTGACAGTTTTTATAAACCCTCTTTGCAAAAACCGACTCACCCATTACAGTAGACACTATAAAAGGTTCATGTAAAATATCGGGTAAGATATCAAACTTTTTGGCTACCAAACGAGTAACAAAGGATATACTAGCACCGGGATCAAGTAAGGCGTATACGTCATTGAGAAGACTTTCAACATATTGGTTACCACGTCAAGAGAAGTCCCTTTCTCACCCCTAGAGCGAGAGCATAAAAGAAGTTCTTCTTTGGAGCTTCATTAGAACCACTTGGTTGAGCTTTACCACTACCCTTGTCTTGACTTCTCACAATTAGGAATCCCTAACCTTGTGCCCACTGTGCCACAACCAAAACAATTATCCGTCCCCTTAAGGCAATCACCATAGCGCTTCTTGCCACACTTTCAACAAGTTGGATTCTCGGTTGATGAATGTGTACATTTTCCCTTCTTGAACTTAGGGTTAGACACCCTATCACCACTATCATTTCTGAATTTTTAAGGGACATGACGTGAAACCCTCTTCTTAAATCTACACTTGTCTTATATCGCAAGCCTATTCTTTGAAGAACCTCCGTCAAAATATTTTGCCCTTTTAGCATATCTACTCCTTCTCCTAGACCATGCCTCTTCCACATGCTTGGCATGTACCATAAAAAGAGAAATGATCATATTGTTGTGTATCATATCCAAATGAGACTCCTCTTGCAAATCATCCACATCCCCGTTACAAAATGATAAATTTTATCTCTAGGATCAAAAACCAAAGAAGAAGCATATTTCGTCAATTTTGTGAATTCATGAACAATAATACCTCCTTGGAGAATCTTGATGAACTACACAAATTTAGCCTCCCTAATTTCCCTAGTCAAAGAACCACCTCTCAAGGGCCTATGATCCCTCCATTGCACATACAATGCTTCAGCCACGTCCTTGAGTTGAAAAGTGGCCAACTCGGCCCTTTCACTTGTGATCAACATCATATCCAATAGTATCTTATAGACTTCATCGATGAATTCATGGGGTTCTTCCTCAACCTTAGACCCGTAAAAAGTAGTAGCATTCACTCTAGTGAAGTCCCTTAGACGGGAAGCCATAGTAGTGACTTGTTGATGAGGATGGGCTACAACCTCCTGGTTCGCTTGGAGAGTTATAGCTTCAGCTTGATCCGTGGACACTTTTGCTCGGGTGGTGATAACTTGGGTCATTTGAAGAAGAAACTTCCTTATATTCTCATCTGTAAAAGGAGGAGGATTGGCCAATGCTTGCTCCATGTTAGCATCTCTTCAAGTGGAATAACTTGATTACCATGGGGAGGAGCTCTCGCATTTGCAATTTCCTGTTCAAGATTTCGTGCCGCCATCCTTCTTGTGTTCATTATTCCTAAAATCACAACAAAAGGATTAGATGCAAAAGCACCACATAAGGATACTCTAATGGCGCGATCTATGATTACCAAGAAAATGAGAGTTTCCTAGGCATCATGTAGGTTCCCATTCATAAGTGTGGTGCGCTTCACAATTATGAACACGAACTTACATAGACATGGTATAGAGAGACATCAACTATAAGATAATTCAACTTCATGCTCTGATACAAAGTTTGTCACATCCGGGTTTACCCCTTAGACATAACCAGCTTCGTCGTCCTCTCATAGGACTATGACGAGCCACTAAGCTTACATCATCACATTCATAAGTCGAATTTAGCAGAGAATTTAAAAACTATTATTACCTATACATGGACTTTACATAGAATTCTTCCTACACATAATATATATATATCGAGTATACATAGACCCTTCGGATAGGAAGGTTGCATAGAATACTTCTGTTATTGCACATACATATAATAGTAAAATAGAACATAGTCTTAACGATTGTATCAAACTCATACCATCTAATGATCATGATAATTAAGGCATAGCCCTACATCAATGTAAACAAACAACATATAGGCTTATACGAATCGTACTCAAATGAAAAGAGATAGGACATAATAGTCTTAAGGCTAAAACAACATAGGCTTGATATTGACATCGCCCTTGAACAATGAGGACCTACCCTTACTCGGATGATCAATGATCCAAGCCTTCTTCAAGTTGACTTAAAAAACACCTCAATGAACGAAACCTAATATGTTTTTGAAATAAGAAGAAATGGGGTTAGTACTTCACATGTACTAAGTATGAGACCATATACACATATATTTATAAAACATGCTAAGAAAGTACATTTCTATAAATATGAATTTATCTTTAATCCTTACATGCATATTAAATGTATAGCATATCAAACAATATATTTCACATTTATAATGTTCTAGGCATGATAATAAAGTCTAATCTAGCCAAACATTCCCACTATACAAGTAGATAGATATTCAGGTACCTCTACACTAAGTCATATTAAAAAATAAGCACAAATAAGATACATTTCATTATAGCAAAGCAAGACAACTACCCATGAACCCCTATCAAGTAAACAAGTGCAAAGACCAAGCAAAGCCCCATTACCTCACTCAATCAAGTAACCCAACAAGAATCATGAACAACACCCTACCTCACATTTCATGACATTTAGTTATACATTACATCTTACTTTAACAATATAAACCAACACATACTCATAATTAAACTAGTCAATAAATAGTATCAATAATGTGCAAGTCCTTCATATAAATATCATAAATCATCGTAGGCATAAACATACATATGAACATTCTCCTAAGACTCCCCTCAAGGCTAACTAGTGCAATGCTTAGGTATAGTCTCATACCCCTAGCTAGTCTAATCTTGACCTTTTTAGGTTATCCTAGTTAGAGTTCTATATTTTTATTGATTACCTTTTGGGAAAATTTTGCATTAACCGACATAAACCAAAATAGCTAGAGTGGAATCCGATGTCTTACAACCCTACACTGAAAGAAGGCGGACTACTTTTCAAGGTAGTACAAAAACATAAAACATAGAAACTAAGTGTATCCACTAGCTAGTATTCCTATAGAGACAACATAGTTCAAGAACTAGTAGATATATTTAGGACCCTCCTTATGCTCCATGCATTATAGTCACCAATGTCAAGAGTAATTTAGTGCTCCTACCTTCCCAATGTGGGAAGGGACACTCCTTAATCTAGTTACCTCGGTGCTAAGCTAGATACCTTTATTGAAATATCTTAAACTCTTTATTATCAAGCATAGCTTAGTTTAAGTCATAGGGTCTACCCATGTTATAATAATAATCACCGATTGCCCAACAAGAATTTTATGAGTATAGTCCTTTCATCACAATTCATATAAGTGAGGTTAACACATTCGGATTTCATATCATAAGAAGGCACATCGATAGTCATCACCATCCTTATATCCCATACACTTTAATCAACCTCACAACATATTCAAGACATTTCAATTCACCATCATACTATCCTATCAATCCTAATACAAGACATACTCTAATATAACATCATGGCTTAACCACAATTAATAACAATTGGAAGTAAAGATAGAGATTCCAAGACTTACCAAATCTTCTACTTAGTTCATCATTTAAGGCTTATAATATATCGCCAATTCAATACAATTTATATGTTCAACATCATAATTCTATATTCAACATGATAAAAATACTAGAATAAACACCATTGCGCAATTCTATACTAGATCATATCTTCAAATAAGATGCGTAGGTCATTCACCTTCTAACCTAGATCATCCTCACAAAACTAGCATGAAAGACTACAATTCACTCCAATTTGTTAATGATTAATGTAAATACATCATCTAATAGTGATTTAACCCATAATCAAGGCAACTGAATCAAACACAACCCAAGTTACATCAAAATCAAACCTAGGATAAAGGGTTAAGGATCATACAATTCAATATCGATCAAACAATCACAAATTACTATTATCAAGTTAAACAAAATGTTAATCTAACCAATATATCTTTAAAAAACAATAAACAACACAGTTCATAATTCGTAATTGAGTAAAACCCACTTGAAAACCCAACTTTTGAAATCCATTATTAAGGAACATTTTGAGGGAAGAGTCTCAAAGGTGAATTAGATCCCATACCTTGTTAATTAATGAAGAATTTATTGTGAATTCGACCCTTTCAATACCATAAAACCTCCCTTAGCTTGTCTTCAATGGTGGATTCCAAATAGAGATAGAAAGAAGAGAGAAGGAAGAGAATTTATTTTGTGAGTTGGGTTTAGATTAATGAGGGTTGGGGGTATTTATATTGGGGATTAATGTACTTAATTAAACTCCCTTAAACCCCTAACTAACCACCTAACCCCTTAATTAATTAAATGATACAAACTTAAAATGTGCAGGAAATTGGCATAGTCACAGACGACACCACGATCGACGGATCGTGGGTAAGTCGATGGATAAAGACTCCCTACGTGCTCTACATCCATCGATTCGTTAAGAGACTATGTAGTTAAGATTCTTCCACGAATTCACAAAGTTTTGGTCGAAGTTTTGTATCGATGGCCCGTCGATCAATGCAAGCGCTGTTGTTTAGGTTTTTCTGGTGAAGGCAGTGTTGCCTCCTACGTGTTAAGGTCCTTCTTAAGGGTCTTTGGTTGATCCTTGGGGAGTCGTACCTGGACTTTTCAACCATGAATCATCTTGAACACATGTTTCACGCCCTTCCACCTAATTTCATGAATTTCTGACTCCTAAAAGCTAGTCAAATAGGCTAAGGCACGCTAAAACGCCCTTGCACGAAATTTCAAACGTCATTGATGTTCGTGGACGTTTTGGTTTCCAAACCTGCTAATCGACTTATATCCATTATTATTGTCCTAAAATAGTGTCTACACATAAATAAACCTATGTTATGCTCTACAACAAGTCGTGGATTTTTGAAATGTTACATTATCCAAAATTTATGAATATTCGTCCCCGATTGACACAAAGATTCTGTTAAAGGAAGGAATAGACTCAAGACTAGCAGCCCAACCAATCAACAATATCAAAACAACATAAATCATATGATTTCAACAAGGAAAATTTCAATACTTTAATTACCACTTATAAGGATCAACATTACATTATCAGGAATATCCTTCTCACAACAACGACATGATCTCAAATAGCATTATGAGTTGATTATGCAAAATTTCAACTTTAACAACATGCTATATATATTTTCATAAAGAATCACCATATTGAAATTCACAAGATAACTCAAACAAGCCAAAGAGCAATTTTTCAAGTTGAAATGCATATGTTTCCATTGATTAACTGTAAAGGTTGCGAAAATGCACATTTTGCAAGACTTCAGTAGAATTCAAAATAACCTCAATTTTTGTTATTATTTTCTATATTAGTAAGAACTACTAACCTTAGTTATCAAATAGATGAGGGTAACAGGAATTCATGTCAGCCTCAGCCTCCCATGTTGCACACTCAACTAGGTGATTCTTCCACAAAACCTTTACATAAACCACTTCTTTATTCCCTATGTTCTTTTCTTTATCTGTCAAGAATTTGAATAGGAACTTCCTCACAAGAAAGGTTATCCTTGACACGAAGACCCTCAATAAGAAGAATATACTCGAGATCACCAATAAGCTTTTTCACCATAGAAACATGGAAACCGGATGAACCGATGCAAATTCACTAGGAAGTTTCAATTAATAGGAAACCTTACACACCCATTGCAAGATTTCAAAGCGACACACATAACGAGGAGTCAACTTCCCTGTCTTGAAAAATCTAACCACACCTTTCAATGGTGAGATTTTCAAATACACCTTATCACTTTCTTCAAACTCCAAATCCCTTCTCCTATAATTATCATAAGACTTTTGCCGACTACAGTCCATTTGCAACAGATTCCTTATAATATGAACTTTCTCCAAAGTTTATAAACCAAATCGGGACCAAAAAGCGATGGCGCACCCACATCAAACCATTCAATACGATACATACACCTACTACCATACAAGGCTTCATAGGGATCCATTGAAATAGATGAATGAAAACTTTTATTATAAGGAAACTCCACCAAAGGCAAAAGTTTATCCACATTTCCCTCGAAATCAATAATACAAGCCCTAAGCATATGTTAAAGGGTTTGTAATAGTACGCTCTGCTTTACCATACGTTTGGGGATGAAAAGTGGTACTCTACTTTACCTTAGTACACAACCCTTTTTGGAATGACCTCTAAAACCTAGATGTGAATTGTGCACCCCGATTTAATTGATGGACAACGGAATACCATGGTGACACACAATCTCATCTATGAAGATCCTAACATAATCTTCCGCCGCATAAGTAGACTTGGCAAGATTAAAGTGAGCGGACTTGGTCAACCTATCCACAACCATACATATAGAATCACATTTTCATTGAGTCTGTGGAAACCCCACTAAACAATCCATATTCATGTCTTCCCATTTCCAAGTAGGAACTTTGATATCTTTTAGTAAGCCACCCGACTTTTGATATTCGGCTTTTACTTGTATGAAATTCACACACTTAGCGACAAACTCCGCTATGTCCTTCTTTATTCCATCCCACCAATATATTTCCCTAAGGTCATGTTACATTTTTTTTAAAACCCGGATAAATTGAATAGCTGGACCCATGGTCTTCATCTAGGATCCATATAACATTCCAAAAAATCATATGTCTAATGAAGAGTCCAGTATGACGTTAGGATAGCATATTAGGGGTACATAGGCACCCCTATTCCCAATATTGGGAAATATTTGGCATATTATAGAAAAATTGGCTAAGTGATATTTGCCAATTTTCTATATAGGAACACAAAATATTTGCCAATTTTCTATATAGGAAGACAAAATATAGTATGACTTGTTAATGATTTTGTGCTCGTTAAATTATTATATTATGATGTTCCAGATGATTAAAAACGTTATGCCTAAAGTTATGTTATAAGGTTGCCTAAAAAGATATCCATATAATCATAATTTGAGTGATTCTTTGTCATATACCTATAATATGGCTAACAATACATTGTCAAAAAGGGATGCATGCAAATGGCTATAATATTATGTTAAATAATTAAAAGATTGGATAATGAATGATATACATATCAAACCAAGAATGAAAGAATGTAAAATTGGCCTATGCGAACAAAGATAGTTATGTAATCTATAAAAAAATGTTTATGGCATAACTAATTATATGTCAATCTTGTGTAGTAAGAGTATCAAATATATAATAAGCATTTCTAATTTAATTCAATTAATACATAACCAAGGGTATGCCACTCATTAGGAAAACTCCCCACATGCTAAAAAATAATGACATATAAACTCATGAAACTCATTGAATGAAGTGCTCATCGTCCATAAAGGATGATATGAATCTACTAGACTAAAGTAAGTAAGTAACGTTTGTTATAACATAATTAAAGGGGTCTAAAGTAAGTAAGTGAGCAGAATGGGTGTTAAAGGAAGTGAGACAAGTCTCGCTTACACACAAGCTACTATGTTAAAAGAATACTCACGTATGAAGGTGTTAGAATGTGTTAGCCAGTCTCATTAACACCAAAGGATGATATGTTAGGAAAATTCACACTTAATAAATGTAAAGTAAGTATGACCACTCATCAATAGAGTAAGTATAGATCAATCTAAAAGCAAGCCTCCATAATGCTTGAGTCAACTATAAAAGATAAAGAAGAATTGAACATTCACGTAAAAAGGGGTGAGTAAGTATGAAGAGGAAACATGCTAAAGCTAATGAATGTGGTGAAAACATGATAAAAGGCTAATGTTATATATGAGAGCAATCTCAGGTTATCCTAAGTAAATGTTACCAAAACATACTCACTTATGAGAGTGTAAATCTAAAGAAGAGACCATTCTCTATGAACACTCTAATGAAAGTATTGAGATTAATGTATACTCAATACTAATAATGAGATGAGAAATTATTTATTGATATATGATGTACTAATACAAGAAGCCAGCTTCAATGACGTATGAGTTGAATTTAATGAAACTTTATACTGAGCACTGATAGGCTCGCTTGAGCGGTGATGCCTTCTTTCAGGAAGGGCAGAGGTTCATGTAACTCTAATGATATGATACTAATTTATTGTTATCATATAGAAAATGAGTTGGGAGCTTTGAATGCGTTAAAATACATCATATTCATACCACAATTCACAAATAACGATTTTTGAAAGTCTAGTGACTAGGCTTTCAAGAAATAGCATGTTGTTTGGTAAGAGATTTCATTGATCATGCAAAGCCTTAGGTGTATGTGTGCATACACCCATATATAGAACAATTGGTGTACTAACCCCTACTATTTACTATTTTATAGATGCAGGTTAAGGGAAAGATTGACGACTATTACTATGGTTTGGACATCAGCGTTTCACCAGACCATTTTGTAGGTCTTCTTTATTTCGAGGGTACATTTTTAGTCTAGCCTTATTTTAGAAAAAGCTAGTTGATGTTGTCCCTAGCGTTTCTTATATACTTTTATTTGAAAGCATTTGTAATAAGGCCTTGTTTGAACATGTATTTATGATATATTCTTATTCTATTTCTAATTGATTCTTAAGATAGATGGTTGTTATATTTATGTTGAGATTAGTATATGATTAATTCATGAAATAACAATATGAAGTCTTTGTATAATTCATTCGTTCAAAAGTTTTAAATTATCCGCTAAAAAATAACCATATGAATGTGATGAATGCAAGATGAGGCTTGTCAGCGACCTTCGAGAGGTCAACGACGCGGGTTGCGATTCAGATTCAAAAATCCGGGTCGTGACAATCCGGTCCCTCAACCTATCTACATTGAGAACAGACAATCGCCCTTAGCACCTTAAAATACCATCCCCCATAGGGAAACTAGCTCATTAATCTTGCCGAGGACTGTTTCCTTAAACTCCGTCAATGATTTTTCAAGGTGTTGCTTGTAATTCACCTCAACTACGATGACTAGGAGTTATCATGAACAATAAAACCACCATCCGAAGAGTCCTCTAGTCTAAACCCAACCTAGCTAACCTATGAACATCCCCACTAGGTCTTTCTTGGCTTCATCAATGTGGGATACACTACCCATAGTCATACGACTTAGGGAATCCGCCACCATATTAACCTTGGCAGGGTGATAGAAGAAACTCATGTCATAGTCTTTCAACAATTCTAACCACCTTATTCTTCGGAGATTCAAATCTTTTTGGGCAAACATATATTGGAGACTTTTATGGTCATAAATACATCAACATGAACACCATATTTTCAAGTGAAACACCATGTCCGCGAACTCAAGGTCATAGTTGGATAGTTTCGCTCATGCTTAAGTTGCCTAGAAGCATAGGCTATCACCTTCCCATGATTCAAAATCACACACCCCTAAACCACTCGGGATGCGTCACAGTAGACAAAAAAACCCTTTGTACCCTGTGGTAAGGTCAACATCGGAGTGAAGGTAAGCCTATCCTTCAACATTTCAAAACTTCTCCCACATGCCTCTGACCACTCAAATTTCTTATACTTTTGGGTCAACGTAGTCAAAGAAGATGCAATGGTGTGAAATCATCCACGAACCTCTAGTAATACCAAGCTAAACTCTAGAAACTCCTAATATCGATTGGAATCAAAGGTGTAGGCAAATTTTTCACCTCCTCCATTTTTTTTTTGATCGACCTCTACTCCTTAACTAGAGATGATATGACCAAGTAATGTCACCGATCTGAACAAAAACTCTAAATTGCTATATTTGGCAAAAAATTGATGTTCTTTAAGGGTTTGTTATACCACCCTCATATGACCCATATGATCACCTCATTCTTCGAATATACCAAGATGTCGTCAGTGAAGACAATGACAAATGAATCTAGGTAATTTGGAAACACTCTATTCATTAGTTCCATAAATGTTGCCGGAGCATTAGTGAGATCAAAAGATATTACTAAGAACTCATAATGACCATATCTAGTTCGGAATGCCATTTTTGATATATCATCACCTCTAACCCTAAGTTGGTGATACCCCGACCTAATGTAAAATTTTTGAAAAGTAGCATTCCCATTGGAGTTTGTCAAACAAGTCGTCAATCTGAGGGAGAGGATACTTCTTCTTATTAGTTACCTTATAGAGTTGGCGGTATTAAATACACATCCTTATTTTCAACAAACAACACCGACACAGCCCACGGAGAAATATTAGGCCTTATGAAACCCTTTTCTAGTAAATCCTTGATTTTAGCCTTCAACTATTATAATTTGGCCAGATCCATCCGATAAGAGGGAATTGAAATGGGGTTTGAATCCAGTAGAGAATCAATACGAAAATCAATTTCCTGTTTGGGAGGAATACCGAGAAGGTAATTTGGAAAAACATCCAGAAATTCACTCATTACGGGGACCGACTCAATGGGAGGAATTTCGAAGTCTAGACCTTCGACTCTTGCAATATGGCATAAACGACCTTTAGAGATCATTTTGAATGCTTTTAGACAAGAGATGATATGTTATTGAAATAGAGATCCCCCCTTCCACAATACAATGGGTTCATTCGGAAAGTTAAACTTCACCACTTTTGTCCTACAATCAATAGAAAAAAAACAAGCATAGAATCAATCCATACCCGATATAACATCAAAATCAAGCATATCGAGTTCTACTAGTTCAACATGAGAAACTCTTTTGGGCAATATTATAGGACAATTTTTATAAACCCTCTTTACCACAAAAGACTCACCCACCAGAGTAGACACTACAAAAGGTTCACGCAAAATATCGGGTAGGATATCAAACATTTTAGCTCATAGAGGAGTAAAAAGGATAAAGTATCACTGGGATCAAGTAAGGCATATACATCAATAGAGAAGACTTTCAACATACCGATCGCCACGGGAGATGTTTTTTCCTCACCCCTAGAGCGAAGAGCGTAAAAGTAGTTCTTCAATGGAGTCTCATTAGAACCACTTGCTTGAGCTTGACTACTACCTTTGTGTTGACTCATCACATTTGGGCAATCCCTAACCTTTTTCCCACTCTTGTCATAACCAAAACAATTATCCGTCCCCTTAAGGAAATCACCATAGTGCTTCTTTGAACACTTCCCCCAAGTTGGCTTCTCGGTTGGTGAATTAGTACCTTTTACCTTCTTGAACATAGGGTTAGACAACTTATATCCACTATCCTTTGGTAACTTCGAAGGGACATGGCTTTAAACCCGCTTCTTAAATCTAGGCTTGTCTTTCCTCTCAAGCCTATTCTTTGAAGAACCTATATTAAAAGATTTTTCCCTCTTAGCATCTCTACTCTTCCTCCAAGACCTATCCTCTTCCACAGGCTTAGAATGCACTATAAGACGAGAAATGTTCATGTTGTCGTGTAGCAAAGCGGAATGACACTCCTCTTTCAAATCATTCGACACCCCATCACAAAACGGCTCATTCCATCTCTATGATCGGATACCGAAGAAGGAGAATATTTCGACAACTTTGTGAATTTCAAAGAGTATTCATGAACACTCATACCTCCTTAGCAACGGTTGATGAACTCCACCACATTGTCCTTCCTCATTTCCCTAGGAAAGAACCGATCAAGAAAAGCCTTCTTAAAGTCTCCCATGTAAAAGGACCACCTCTCAAGGGCCTATTATTCCTCAATTGCACAAACCATGCTTGATCAACGTCCTTAAGTTCAAAAGTTGCCAACTCGGCCTTTTAACGTGTGGTAAACCCCATAGCCAATAGTATCTTATGGACATCATCGATGAATTCATGGGGTCCTCCCGAAGCCTTAGACTTGTAGAGTGTAGGAGGATTCATTCAAGTGAAATTCTTTAGACGGGAAGCCATAGTAATGATTTGTTGATGAGGACAGGGTACAACCTCCCAGTTTGCTTTGGCCGTCATAGCTTGGGCTTAAGCCGTGGCTGCATTTGCTTGAGTGGTGATAGCTTGAGACATTTGAAGAAGATCGGTCCTTATTTTGTCACCATCAAAGGATGAGGATTGGCTGATGCTATCTGCATTTTAGCATCTTCTTCAGGTGGAGGAACTTGATCACTATGGGGACGAGCTTCTGCATTGGCAATTTCCTCTTAAAGACTTCGTGTCGCGTTCCTTCTTGTGTTCATTCTTTATATTAGCACAACAATAGAATTAGATTGAAAAGCACACTATAAGTATACTCTAATGACACGATATAGGATTTCCAAGAGAATAAGAGTTTCCTCAGCATCATGTAGGTTCCAATTCATAAGTGTGGCGCGCTTCACAATAATGAACACGAACTTACATAGACGTGGTAGAGAGAGACATCGACTCTAAGATAATTCAATCTCATGCTCTGATACAAAGTTTGTCACTTAAAGGGTTTCTCCCCTTGACGTAACCGGCGTCGTCGTCCTCTCATTGTACTATGACTAGCGTCTTAGCTTACGTTATCAAATTCATAAGTCAAATTTAGCGGAAAATATAGAAATTGTTATCACTTCTACTGGGAGGTTTACATAAACCTCTTCATACACAATATATATATATATATACATATATATATTTAGTATACATAGACCCTTCGTATAGGAACGTTACATAGTCTTGTACGTTTATTGCACATACACATATGTGTAAAATAGAACAGTCTTAAGGATTGTCTCAATCTCATACCATCTAAAGATCATAAAAGTTTGGGCATATCTCTACATCAATGTAAAGAAGCCACATATAGGCTTATACAAATCATACTCAAAAGAATAAAGATAGAACATAAGATCTTGAGGCCATTAAAACATAGGTTCGATATTGGCATCGCCCTCAGACAATGAGGACCTACCCCTACATAGATGATCAAAGATCCAAGCCTTATTCAAGTCGCCTTTAGAAACAACTCAACGGACGAAACCTAAAATGTTTGGGAAAAAGTATGAAATGGGGTTAGTACTCCACATGTACAATGTATGAGACAATATGCACATATAGTTATAAAAGAGGCTAAGAAAGGACATTTCTATAAGTAGGCATTTATCTTTAAAACAAATATGCATATTCAACAATACCATACCAAACAATATATTTCACATTATGAAGTCCTACGCATGATCATCACAATACCACAACATCGAGTATAATCTACCAAAACATTCCCACATACATGTAGATATATATATTTAAGTAATTCTATATCTAAGTCATATTAAACAATAAGCACGAACTAGAAAACATTTCATTATAGCAAAGCAAGAAAACAACCCATTAACCCCTATCAAGTAAACAAGTGCAAAGACCAAGCAAAGACCCATAACCTTATACAATCAAGTAACCCAACAAGAATCATGAACAACACCCTACCTCACATTTCATGACATTTAGATACATTTAATCTTACTTTAACAATGTAAACCAACACGTAGTCATAATTAAACTTGTGAATAGATAGTGTCAATAATGTGCATAAACCATCATATACATAACATAAATCATCATAGACATACACATACATAAGAACATTCTCCTAAGACTCCCCTCAATGCTAACTAGTGCAATGCTTAGGTAGAGTCCCACACCCCTACCTAGACTAATCTAGAACTCATTAGGTTATCCTAGTTATATTTCAATCCTTTAATCAATTTTACCTTTTGGGAACATGTTGTCGTAACATACATAGACCAAAAGAGCTAGTGTGGAATCCGGTGTCATACAACCCTACACCAAAAGAAGGCGGACTACTTGCCAAGGTAGTACCAAAACATAAAACATAGCAACTATGTGGATCCACTAGCTAGTATTGCTATGGGGGCAACATAGTTCAAGAACTAGGGGATCTAGTTGGGACCCTCTTTATGATCAATGCATTGTAGTCTCCAATCTTAAGAATACTTTAGTTCTCATAACTTCCCTATGGGGGAAGGGACACTCATCAATCTAGTTCACTCGGTGCTAAGATAAAGTGCCTTTTTGAAATTATTTAAGACTTTAATTATCAACTATAGCTTAGTTTAAGTCATAGGGTCTACCCCTTGTATAATAATCATCATCGATATCTCAATAAGAATCTCATGAGTGTAGTCCTTTCATCAGAATTCGTATATGTGAGGTTAACACATTAATATTTCATAGCATAATAAAGAACATTGATTGTCATCGCCATCCATATACCCCATACACATTAATCAACCTCACAACATAGTCAAGACATTTAAATTAAACATCATACCATCCTATCAATCCTAATACAAGATATACTCCAATATAACATGATGACCTAAAGACAATTAATAACAATTGGAAGTAAAGATAGAGATTCTAAGACTTACAAAGTCTTCGTCATAGTTCATCATTTAAGCCTGAAGATAAAACCTCAATTCAATCCTAATTAGTATTTAAACATGATAATTCAATAATCCATATGATAACAAGACTAGATTAAACACCATAGCTCAATTCAATACTAGATCATAGCTTAATATAAGATACCTAGCTCATTTCACCTTCTAACCTAGATCATCTTCTCAAGACTAGCATGAAAGACAAAAATTCACTCCAGTTTTTCAATGATTAATTTAACGACGTCATCTAATTGTAATTTAACCAATAATTAAGTGAATTGAATCAACTACAATCCAATTTACATTAAGATCAAACCTAGGGTTAAGGGTTAAGGATCATGCTCTTCATTTTAGATCAAACCATCACAAATTACTATAATTAAGTTAAAATACATGTTAATCTATCAAATATCTTCTAAAGAAATCGCAAACAACTCAGTTCATAACATCAAATTCGTAATTGAGTGAAACCACCTTGATAACCAAACTTCTGAAATCTATTTTGAAGGAACCCTTTGAGGAAAGAGTCTCAAAAGTGAATTATATCCCATACCTTGTTAATTGATGAAGGATTTATGGTGAATTCCACCCTCTAAAGCCCTCAAAACCTCCCCCTAGCTTGTCTTCAATGGTGGCTTCCAAATAGAGAGAGAAAGAAAAGAGTTTATTTTGTGACTTGTGTTTAGATTAATGAGGGTTGGGGGTATTTATATTTGGTGTTAATAAACTTAATTAAACTCCATTTAACCCCTAATTAACCTCGAAACCCCTTAATTAATTAAATGATACTATTTAAAAAGGTTAAGGGTATAGGCAGTGTCACAGATGAAACCACGATAGATGGATCGTAGGTCACTCGACTGACCAAGCCTCCCTCCGTGCTGCACATCCGTCGATCCGGTCAGAGACTATGCAGATAAGAGTCTTCCGCAAATTTTGTTTGTTTTGGTCGAAGATTGGCATCGACGACCCATTGATGAACACCCTCCCTGTCAAATTTTTGAAAAGTAGCTTACCCCATTGAGTTGATCAAACAAGTTATCAATCCGAGGGAAAGGATACTTATTCTTAATGGTGCTATTGTTGAGTTTGTAGTAATCAATACAAACTCTCAAGGACCCATCCTTCTTCTATACAAACAATACCGGAGCCCCCCATGACAAGATACTAGGCCTTATAAATCCCTGTCTATTAAATCTTTAGTTAAGCCTTCAACTTCTTCTATTCGGCCGGAGCCATCAAATAAGTAGGAATTGAAATGGGATTGGTTTCCAATAATAAATCGATACAAAAATCAATTTCTATTTTGGGAGGAATACCGGAAAGGTCATTCTGAAAGACCTCTGGAAACTCACTCATTACGGGTAGCGAATCAATGGGAAGAATTTTGGAGTCTAAATCTCGGACTCTTACTATGTGATATAGACAACCCTTTGAGATCATTTTGCATGCTTTTAGACAAGAGATAAAATGACTTCTACAAAAAGAATTTCCCCCTTTCAACTAAACCACAGGTTTATTCAAAAACTAAAACCTAACAACTCTTGTCCTACCATCGATGGACGCAAAAGATGCATGCAACCAATCCATATACAATATGATATCAAAGTCAATGATATCAAACTCTACTAGGCCATCTAAACGATCATAGCAATGTGGCCATATCCCTAACTCTAATGTAACGAATCCACATATAGTCTTATACAAGTCGTACTTAAGTAATAGTGGAATGAACATAAAAGTCTTAGAAAAACAAAGCAACTTCATAAGCAAGATATTGGCATCTCCCTCGGAATGTGAGGACATACCAACTTGGATGACAGAGAATATCCAAGCCTTCTTCAAGTCATCTAAAATGAGCCATCAACGACCGGAACCTAAAAAATTTGGAAAAAGGAAGAAATTTTGTTACTAATACACATGTAGTAAGTATGAGACCATATGAATATATAATATCAAAACATGCTAAAAAGGGACATTTAGTAAAAACAAGACATTTAACCCTTTTAAAAGTGTCATGCATAATCAAGCAAGTCATACCAATAAACAAAACATTCTTACCAACATAAACAAGTAATATGTATCCCAACATACTTGAACCTATGATCTACTACAACCCATCATAACGGAATAAACTCACAAGCATGAAAAAGAGTTAATCATATCATAATAAGAAAGACAACTACTCATGAATCCTTATCAAGTTAACAAGTTCAATGAACAAGCAAAGCCCCATAACCTTACTCAATCAAGTAGCCTCAAAAATAAACCATAAACAATGTCCAACTATGCATAATATAACATTTAGATATATATTTCATCTTACTTTAACAATATAACCCAACATAATACCCTAGACAAAAAGAAGGTGAATTACTTTCCAAGGTAGTACCTAAACATAAAACATATCAACTACATGGATCCACAAGCAAGTATTCCTATGGGTAAAATATTGTTCAAAAACTAGGAGATATAGTTGGGAACCTCTTTATGATCCATGCATTATAGTCTCTAATCTCAAGAATAATTTAGTGCTCCTACCTTCCCTATGTGGGAAAGGACACTCCTCAATCTAGTTCACTCGGTGCTAAGTTAGAGTCCCTTTTTGAAATGTCTTTAGTCCTTTAATTATCAATCATAGCTTCGTTTAAGTCATAGCGTCTACCCCTTTTATAATAATCATAATCAATAGCTCCATCAGAATTGTACATGTATAAATCCTTTTATCACAATTCATATAGACGAGGTTAACACATTACATATCACTTCATAATAATTCACATTGGTATACATCACCATCCATATAGCATTTACAGCTTAATCAAACTCACAGCCATAATCAAGACATTTCAATTCAACATTATACCACCTTATCAATTCTAAATAAGGCATACTCTAACACAATAGTTATGACTTCATTACAATTAACCACAAGTTGAACTAAGTAATAGGGATTACAAGACTTACCAAGTATCCTTCATAGTTCAGCGTAAGGTTATTAACATAACCCATAACTCAACACGACTAGGTCATCACATCAACATAATTCAATAACCAACATGATTACAAGGTTAGAAGAATCACTAGACCATAATTCAATACTAACTCAAAGCTTAAGACAAGGTACTTAGGTCAATTCTCATAACCTAGATCACTTCTCAAGAACTAGTACGCAAGAGAAAAATTCACCCTAATTTGTTCATGATTAATGAAACATCATCATATAATAGTTATTTAAACAATAATCAAGTCAATTGAATAAATTTCAACCTCATTAACATCCATATAATACCTAGGGTTAATAGTTAAAGATCATATTCTTCAATTTAAACGAAACCATTACAATAGATCATAATCAAGTTAAAATACATGTTAAAATATCCATTATATCCTAATGAAACCATAAAGAACTCAGTTCACAACATTATATTCGTAATTTAATGAAACAAACTTGAAAATTCAACTTATTGAAATACTTTGAAAGAGTCCTTTGATGAAATAAGTATCAAAGTTCAATTAGATCCCATACTTTAACGTTTGATTAATATTTGATGGTGAAATTTTCCCTTTCCTTCCCCCAAAACCTCCCCCTATCTTGTCTTCAATTGTTTCTTCAAATAAAGAGAGAAAGAAGAAAGTAGGAAGAGAGTTTATTTTCTTCTGACTTGAATTTAGATTAATGAGGGTTGGGGTCTGTATATGTGCGGTTAAATTATTTAATTAGTCTTCCCTTAATACTTATATGACCATTGAACCTCTTAATTAATTGTTTTGAACTAAGTTAAAATGTTCTATAAAAACATGCCACTCACAAACGGAACCATATCGACGCCTCGTGGCTCAATAGACGGACCAGCCCCCTTCCGTGCTGCACGTCCGTCGATGAGTTCAGAGAGTGTGTAGACGAGCACTTTCAATGAAATGACTATGTTTTGGTTGATGGTTGGCATCTACGCCCCGTCGATCAACACATGCCCCGTCAATTTACCATTCGTGGGTGCACACTGCCTAGGCATTGTTGACATCAACATGCAACGGTCCTTCTCAAGGGCCCTTGGTTTGTCCTTGGGGAGTTGTACCCGGATGTTTTGACAATGAATCACCTTAAACACATGTTATACACCCTTCAAACTAATATCATGAATTTTCGACTACTAAAACCTAGTCAAATAGGCTAAGGCTCGCTAGTACCCCTTAGAACTAGTTTTGGAACGTCATGGACGTTCTTGGACATTTTGGTTCATAAACTTCCTAAACGACCTATATTTATTAGGATAGATCTTAAAACAGTGTTTAGACCCCATGTTACCCATATTAGGCTTTAAGATTAGTATTTGATTTTCGAAGTGTAACAAT
Organism: Solanum pennellii; assembly: GCF_001406875.1. Classification (NCBI taxonomy): domain Eukaryota; kingdom Viridiplantae; phylum Streptophyta; class Magnoliopsida; order Solanales; family Solanaceae; genus Solanum; species Solanum pennellii. The sequence goes on along the minus strand of NC_028647.1, from coordinate 56,802,340 downwards.
AATAACTACTCCTTTATATAATCATCAATTTTCCTTCAAGTCCATGGTCAACACATATATAATGACCATAAATTAAAAACCGCCACCACAAGTAGACTATACCACACAGTGCCATAAAAGTCTTCATCAGCTACATTAATATAGAAAAGTAGATGGTTTATCAATTCTTACCAATTTCTCACACTTTGATCATAATTGATCAATACACCTTTTTTTTATCAAAAATTCATATATAGGGAAGTAGATAAATGTACATTAGCATAGAAGAAACCATGTACAAGTCGCTGCAAGATTATGATAGAATTAGTGCAAAACATTACCATTGTTCTAGAGAATAGATAGGCATAAATCATCAATCAATTTCCATAGTATTGTTTATCAATATAGATTCATTACTAATTTAAATAAATGGAAGTATACAAAGCAATCATAACCTAAACGAGATCCTACTACAATTTCCAATAATGTAAAATTCATTGTAAGTATGCTTTATACTAGGAAATCATGGAAGATAAATCCACATATGTTAATCCTATTCAAATATCATTCGTTGAAACACATTAGATCCTTTAATGCAATTCATGATATTATTGCATCATAGGCAGTAGCTATGGACAATTAATCATGATGGATTACTATAACAACTAACCTAGCGTTCAGATCACAAGTTACAGTTACATACACTAGAAGAACCTAGTTCAATTCATATAATCTTTCTTTACATTGATCATATAAGACTCATATCCATAATTCAAACACGATATTATCCTAAAAAGGTAGATACAAATAACTTTACATGATCGAAATACACTTTTATACAATTAAGAACCCACATTAGAGTGATCCCATTGATAACTAGGCTAGGGATGTTCAAACCTTCATACCTTAATACACATGGATAACTCATCATCAATTAACTTAAAAACAGTAGAAGTAACCACTTCAACGTAATAGAATCATAATTCAATCGAAAACAAGCCAAGATCAAAAGCCCATGCAAGGGCTAAATCGATTTAGGGAGGGAACATGGGTTCATCATGCAATTGGATTATAATAATGTTAAAAACAATACATAAACATCAATTCATCATGATTTAACAATTTAAAAAGTTTTTAAAAAGAACCCATGGATAGATTGAAGGTGAAGAACTTTTATCATATTTTCTCTCTGAAAACATTGAGATTAACTGTCTAGATGGAAGTACAACTAGATATGAAGGATCACCATACCCTTCTCTACAAGAAAAACTTTAAAACATAATTATTAAATCATAGGAATCCACGCTACTAGCTGTTCTTGACCTTCATCAACAATGGAGGTTTCTAGGGAGAAGATTTTTGGAGGGAAAGATTTATTTCGTGCAAAGGGGATTCAGAATGAGTTGTTCACGTGTTTGTTCCCTTATATAACCCAAAAAATAGGTAAATAATTCAATTATAGTCAGTTTAGGACGGGGGTAAGTTTCCCATTCACCCCTTAAATAAAACAGTTGCAAGGCAGTGTTGCAGGCAACCATCGACGGATAACTATCGAATGGCCGTTTGTGGCATCTGTCGATTGGACCTTGGCCTGTTTTTGGGTTGATAATTTCCCAAGATAAATGTCCATCAAGGATACCTCACCAACGATCCGTTGTTCAACCTACTGGCTGTCGTTTAGTTCCGTCCATTGACACTGTCACGGCAGTGTCTCGACCAGCCTTAGGTCCTTCTAGTGGGCCCTTTTCAAGGGCCCTTTAGAAGTCGTACCTGCACTTTTCCAATTTAAATAAAACCCTTAAAAGTTTTTGACCTCCCACATGATTTTTACTCAAAACAAATACACATAACACGTCCAAACAGGCTAGGCCCCATCAAGACACACTTGGACGACTCAAGGGCTAAGTTTCGAACGTCTTAGACGTTCTTGGAAGTTTCACCTCCAAACCACATGAAACTATATATAGTACAATTAGACATCATTATAAATCATTTAAATGATTCATATGCACATGACATACAATGTATAAACACGTATAGACACATGAGGCACATAGGTGACTAGTGGAATGTATTTGTCGTCCCTTGATATTTGACTTCCAAATCACCTCAAACTTTACACACATACACTAATCCATATAATAATTAATTTAGAAACTTATTACCTTAATACGTCGATGTGTAAGGTTCTAGACACCCTAACTCATTTTGGGGGTTTTACACGGAAGGCCATAGAGGAGAATTTGAATAATTCGGTTCACCCTCAATGTCACATCCAGGGTGCACCCCTTAGACGTAACCATCATAGTCATACTCCTTGAGGACTAAGACTATCCTATTATATTACATCATTACATTCATAGATAAAAATTGGGAAAAATTTAAAACTCTTGTTTATCTATATTGAGGTTTACATAGACCTCTCGCATACACATAATATACTCCAATCGAGTATACTTAGACCCTTCATATAGGAAGATTACATAGTCCTTTACTTATATTGCACAAAGATATATCTAAGAAATAACATAGTCTTAAAACTGGATGTCTCATCTAATAACTATAGAAAACAAGAGTATATCAATTTACCTTATCCCATACATCAATGTAATAAAGCCGCATATAGGCTATACAATTTTTATTACTCAAATGAAAAGGAAATAACTGGAAGTCTTATAACTAGAATAATATCAAAAGCTTGATAGTGGAATTGACCTCGAAAATTGAGGACCTACCCAACTTATATGAGTTAGAATTCCAAGTCTTCCTTCAAAGTCGTCTCAAAAGCCCTTCAACGACCGGAACATAAAAGTTTGGGGAAAAGGGGGAAAATGGGGTTAGTGATGCACTTGCACTAAGTACCATATGCACACACATCATAAAATCATGCTTAAAAGGGACATTGCATTAGTGTATTCAATTTACTTTTAAAATCCTTATGCACATTCAAGAAAATCATCCAATCAATAAGGCATATCATTAAATCTAGAGCATACACATCACAAGACCAACAATACTAAGTCTAGTCAATCCAACATATCTATAAACATAATTGAACACATAGTCAAGACAATCATATTATCAAGCTAAAATATCAACAAGCATGAATAAGAGTTCATATAACATAACCAAAGCAAGACATTAACCCATGAACCCTCACTAAGTCACTATTGTAATGATTAAGCAAATCCTCGTAACATAAATTAATGAAGTAAACCCAACAAAAAGCTTAACCAATGTCCAACATCATGTATCATATTATTCAAGTACTTAATACCATAATTTAGCAATAGACCAAACACATATTCATTAGTGTAACCAATCATCATATAGTATCATCAATGTGCAAGATCATCATGTACCATTATATGCATCTACATGTATAAGAAAATCCTCATAAGACTTCCGTCAAGGCAAATTAATGCAATGTTTAGGCAGAGTCCCATACCCCTACCTAAAGTAAAATGAACCCCTTAGGTTATCCTAATTAGAGTTCATTCATTTTGTTCATTTAACCTTTTGGGAACATCCTTCCTTAACGACACTAACCATATGAGCTAATATGGAATTTGGTGTCATGGAACCCTACACCGAATGAAGGCGGACTACTTGCCAAGGTAGTACTAAAACGTGAACATAAAAACTACGTGGATACACTAGCTAGTATTCCTATGAGAGCAACATAGTTAAAGAACTAGGATATATAATTGGGACCCTCTTTACTCTACATGCATTTTAGTCTCCAATATCATGAGTATATTAGTGATCCGACCTTCCCTATGTAGGAAGGGACACTCCTTATACTAGTTCACTCGATACTAAGCTAGATTCCCTTTTTGAAATGTGATTATTATCTTTCTTAATCATCATAACTTGATGTTGGTCATAGAGACTATCCCTTGTATCATCATCATCAGCATCATAGGTCAATAATAATTTCATGAGTATTGTCCTTTCATTACAATTCATATGAGTGAGGTTAGCACATTTACATAGTCACATCATAATAAGGCACATTGGTAAGTTATAACCATCCTTATAACATATACATCTTAGCCAAAAACTCACAATCCATAGTTTAAGACTTTCTATTCAATATCATGCCAACCCTATAAATCATAATATTAGACATACATCAATACAAAATCATTACTGAATCACAAGAAACCATAATAGAAGTAAAGAATAGAGATAACAACACTTACTCAACATCATTCATAATGCTATCATCAAGGTCTTACCATCAACCTCCAATTTGACCTTACAATGGTATAATATAATCTTATAATATTAAAAAACATAATAACAATACCAATTGAATCATTATACAAAAATCTCCCACTAGTTTATAGCCTAGAATTAGACTTAGATAAAGTTCATAATCTACTTCACTATCGAGGTCAATTACTCAAGATCTAGCATAATTTAGTTAAAATTTATCAGAATCTACTACTAATTAGCATAAAAATAAAAAAGGATAGTAACTCACACACTAAACCAAGCCATTTGAATCAATACTACAAAATTCAATTCAAGATCACAACCTAAGGTCAAGGGGAATAGTTCATCTTCTACAAACTAGATCAATCCATCAAGAAATAACATAATTGAGTTATAATACATGTTAATATACTAATAATATCCAAAATAAATCATAAACAAAGCAATTCAAAAGATCAATTTCGTACTGGATGAAAACCTACTTGAATTTCATACTTTTGAAACCAATTAGATGGAACCTTTTGGGGAAAGAGATCCCAAAGGTGAAAGAAATAACATACCTTGTTGATTGATAAGTATTGATGGAAAACTTTGGTATTTAGCATCCCTAGAACCCTTTGACCTTGACTTCTGTGTTGTTCTTCCACTTGGGAGAGAGATGGAACAGAATTTGTGCTTTGGGATATGTAAGGGTTAGGTTACTTTACTTAGGTTATGGTATTTATATAGGATGTTAAATAACTTAATTAGAACTCCCTTAACCCCTAGCTAATTAAATAACCATCTAATTAATCAACTTAACCAATCTAATAATAGAGCAGCCAAAAAAATGGTCTCATAGACGAGACCACGTTGATACCACATTTCTTGATCAACGACCACAAGACCTATGTTCTTTTTGTCCGTCCTTTTGGTTGGAGACTGGTAAGAATCTAGTCTTTTCAAAATATTAAAAGTGTAGATCTACGTATGTTATCGATGCCCCATTAATTTGAGCATAATCGTTTGTGGCAATTTATTGTGCATTATCTTGGGGATTCGTACCTAGAGTTTTTGACTATAAACTAACTCTAATACGCGTTAGACACCCTCCACAAAATTTCATCATTTTCCGACTCCTAAAACTTAGTCAAATAGGCTAAGGCACAGTTGCACCTGATTGAACTAGTTTCCGGAAGTCATGGACGTTCCTTGACATTTTGATATCTTAATTTCCTAAATGACCTGTAGTCTTTAAAATTGACTTTAAAAAAATTTCTAAACCTTTTGACACCTATGTAAGGATCTAGAACATCTCTTAGACTTTTGGAGTGTTACATTATCCCCTAAAATTACTTGTAACAAATTACTTTCTAAGTACTTAAAGAGATCTAATTGTTGAGGTAGGTGGCGTTTTATGGTCATATCATCTCTAGTGAGGGAGTTGAGGTTGATCCATGGAAATCTGAGGTGGTGAAAAATTGACCTAGACCATTACCTCCAACAGGCATTAGGAGATTCTTGGGTCTTGCAGGTTATTACCGGAGGTTTGTGGATAGTTTTGCGTCCATTGCATCTCCCTAAACTACCTTGACCCAAAAGTGTAACAAATTTAATTGTACAAAGACATGTGAGAGAAGATTCCAGATCATGAAAGATAGACTTACTTCCGTTCTAGTGTTGACTTTATCTGAGGGTACAAAGGGCTTCGTTATGTATTTTGATGCATCCCGACTGGGTTTAGGGTGTCTGCTTTTGCAAAATGGGAAAGTTATAGCCTATGCTTCTAGGCAAAATAAGGTGCATGGGAGGAACTATCCAACTCATGATCTTGCCTTTAAAATATGGAGGCACTACTTGTATGGTGATCATCTTGATGTGTATACCGACCAAAAGAGTCTTTAATATGCTTTTACTTCAAAAAAGTTGAATCTCTTACAATGAAGGTGGTTGGAATTATTGAAATATTACAACATAAGTGTTCTCTATCACCCCAACAAGGCCAATGTCGATGAGGATGCACTAAGTTGTATGACCATGGGGAGTGTGTCTCATTTAGAGGAAGATAAGAAAGAGCTAGTGAAAGATGTTCATAGGTTGTCTAGATTGGGTGTTAGATTGGATGATTCTCCTAATTGTGGTTTTATGGTCCATCATAACTCCGAATTATCTTTAGTCGTTGAGGTGCATTGGAAATAACACCTTGATCAACCATTGATTGAGTTGAAAGAATCAGTTCTTGGTAATCATAATGAGTTATTCTCATTAGGGAGCGATCGTATCTTGATGTATCAAGGAAGTTTGTGTGTTACCAATATAGATTGTTTGAGGAACCGGATTCCTTAGGAAGCTCATGGGTCCTATTACTCCATTCATACGGGTTCGATAAAGATGTACCATGACCATAGAGAGTGTTTTGGTGAAAAGGATTGAAAAAGGAGGGTGGTTTACTTATAGAAATCCAAATTTCAAACAAGTGAAAGCAGAACACCAAAAGCAGGGTGGTTTACTTATAGAAATCCAAGCTTCTTACTAGGAAGTGGGAATATATCAATATGGATTTTGTGGTAGGTTTGCCTCGGACACAAAAGCAATATGACCTATATGGGTGCTTGTGGATGGGTAGAACAAATCCACTCATTTTATTCCTGTCAAGTCTATTCGACATATGATTATGAAAGGATCTTAATAGATGATATTATATCTATACGTTTTATTCCATAATCCATCATATCGGATAGGGGTGCACAATTAACATCTAGGTTTTGGAGGTCATTCCAAGATGGGTTGGGTACCAAGGTGAAGTGAAGCACCACTTTTCATCCCCAAAAGGATGGCCAAGCAGCGCGTATTATTCAAACCCTTGAGTATATGCATAGAGCTTGTATCATTGATGTCAAGGGAAATTGGGATAAGCATTTATCTTTGGTGTAGTTTGCTTACAAAAATAGCTACAATATATCTATATCTATTGCTCCATATGAAGACTTGAATGGTAGGAGAAGTAGATCACCAATTGGATTGTTTGAAGTGGGTCAGCTTTCACTTTTGGGTCCCAATTTGATTTATAAGAGTTTGGAGAAGGTTCATACCAGAAGTAATAACTTGAAAATAGCGTTTAGGCAGTAAAAGTCTTATGTCTACCATAGGAGAAGGTAATTGGAGTTTGAAGAAGGTGATAAAGTGTATATAGAAATTTCACCAATGAAAGGGGTGGTTAGAGTTGGCAGGAAAGGAAAGTTGACTCCTCGTTATGTGGGTCCCTACGAAATCTTGCAACGGGTCAGTAAAGTTGCCTATGAGTTGTAACTTCATAGTGAACTATCTTCAGTTCATATGGTTTTCCATGTTTCTATGCTAAAGAAGTGTTTGGTGATCCCGAGTCCATTCTTCCTATTGACGGTATTGGTGTAAAGGATAAACTCTCTTATGAGGAGGTTCCAGGTAAAATCCTTGATAGACAAGTAAGGAAGTGGAGGAAGAAAGAGATATCTTCCGTAAAGGTATTATGGAAAACCACTTAGTTGAGGGTGCAACATGGGAGGCCGAGGCCGATATGAAATCATATTTCCCTCAGCTATTTGATAACTAAGGTTTTTCAGTCCTATTAAATATGAAAATACTAACTAAACATGAACATTCTTTGATTTTTGGTGAAGTTTTGCAAAAATGTGCATTTTTTGTGTCATTATAATGAAGTTACAATAAATTGAGTATATTGACTTGAAAATTTGCAATTCTTCTTGTTTTGAATTTTTGTTGTGGAATTTTCTATGGTGAGTCTTTATGAAATGATGTTGATCATGTGGTAAGTTGAGTTTTTGCATAATTGACTCATATATGGCGTGTTGAGCTCAAGTTGTTGTGAGAAGGAAAGTCCTATTTTGAGCCTTATAAGTTGTAATTGAAGGTTTGAATTGCCTTGTGTAAAGTCATTGTTGATGTTGTAACTCAATTGCCATGTATTGTGGTTGTTTGGGCTGCTAGTCTTGAGTCTATTCCTTCTTTTAAAAATATTTTAGTATCATTCGGGTGTGAATGTTCCTAATGGAGGGATAATGTAACACTTCGTCACTCTAAGACGTATTCTAAAGCATAAAATGAGGGTAAAAAGGATCATACAGTGTTTTAAGGTCAATTTTAATGAATATAAGTCATGTAGGAAGTTTAGGAATAAAAACGTCAATGAATGTCCACGACGTATGGAAACTAGTTTAATGAGGTACTAGCATGCCTTAGGCTATTTGACTAGCTTTTGGGAGTCATGTATTGATGAATTTTTGTGATAGGGTATCTAAAACATAGTAGATGTATTTCATAGTCGAAAGGTAAAGGAACAACTCCCCAAGAGCCAACCAAGGGACCTTGAAGAGGACTCTTGCTACTTGGAAAGAAGCTTCCTAAGGCAGTGTTCACAGACGGTTCGTGTTCCAATCGATGGGGCATCGACTGACTCCATTGATGGACATTTAGAATATTTTACCAAGGGCCTGTTTTTAAAAATCTTTGAACTCAATGACGGACCAATCGGACGGTTGGTCCCATGGTCCGTCGATTGACACACGACGAGTCAACGTGGTCTCGTGGGTGAGCGACCTATTTTGCTTCTCGTTTTTATTTGTGTTAATTTAACTAAATATGTGATAAATTTATTATTTAGGGGTTTTGGGAAGCCTAATTATGTTAATTAAAAACCTATCTAAATACCCTAAAATAATAAGAGTAACCTAAGCTCTCATAATTCCAAAAACCAAAACTCTCTTTCTACTCTCTTCTTTCTGTCTGTCAAGTTGAACAACACCATAGAAGGTAAAATTCAAAGGGGTTCTAGGGATTCAATCACCAAGGTTTCTCCATAATATTCATCACACAATAAATTTTGGGATTCCTTTCACCTTTGGGTCTTCTTTCCCCAAAGGGTTCCATCAAATGGATTTCGAAAGTATGATATTCAAGTGGGTGTTTACCAATCTTAGATATTTTCAATTGATTTGTTTATCATTTAGTTTGGATATTATGAATATATTAACATGTATTATAACTCAATAATATTATTTCTTGATCGATTGATCAAGTTTGTAGAAGATGACATATTCCTCTTAACTCTAGATTGTGATATTGATATGGATTGTGTAATGTTTGTTCAATTGAATTGGTTATTGTTTTAGTACTATCCTATGATTTCATTGTATCAATTTTGAATATATTAATAGTATTTTCATTCCTATCATGCTAGTTCATGAGTAATTGATCTACATTGTGACTTTTACCTAAGTCTTTTATCTTAAGGTATGAACTAGTGGTGGATTGTGATGTAGTGATTCAATTGGCTTTGTTGTCATGTTGGTTATTGAGATGTGATGATGTTACACCTTTATAGGTATGAGTTAAGGGTTGATTGTAAGACCTTGATTATGGATTATGAAGGAGACCTGGTAAGTCTTCTGATCCCTATTCTTTACTTCAATTGTGGTAAATTGTGAGTAAGTGCTGATATTGCATTGAAGTATACTTTATATTAAGAATGATAGGGTTGGTATGATGTTAACTTAAAATGTATTGACTACGGTTTGTGAGGTGTTGGTTGAGATGTAAATTATATAAGGATGGTGATAACTTACCAATGTGCCTATTCATTATATGATTATGTAAATGTGCTAACATGACTTATGTGAATTTTAATGAAAAAATTATACTAATACATTTCTTATTTATCTATGATGATGATGATTATGCAAGGGATAGACCCTATGACCTACATTAAACTATGATGATTAATAAAGACTTTAAAGACATTTAAAAACGGACTCTAGCAAAGCACCGAGTGAACTAGAGTGAGGAGTGTTCCTTCCCACATAGGAATTGTCACATCCGGTTTAAACCCCTAAATGTAACTCGCGTCGTCTTCCTTTTAAAGGAATAATACTAGCCTCTTAATCTCATTTCATTACATTTGAATGTTAAAAAATGCAGAAAAATTTAAAACTTTAATTACAACTACTTTGAGGTTTACATAGACCTCTACATACAGATAATATCTAATCGTATCGAGAATACATAGACCCTTCGTATAGGAAGGTTACATAACCTTCTACTTTTATTGAACATACACATATATAAGATACAAGAGTAGTTGTCTAATCTCATACCATCTAAACGATTATCACCATATGGTCATTATCCCTTACATTAATCCAACAAGACAACATATAGGTCATACAAAAGTGTAGTATTCAATTGAAAAGGAAAGAAATGAAAAAGTCTTTAAGCTTATAACAGGTCCTTAATCTAGATAGAGACATTGCCCTCAGAAGTTGAGGACCTACCCTACTTGGATTAAATGAAGAATCCAAGCCTTCAACAATGTCGCCTTCCAAACTATTCAACAACCGAAACGTAAAATATTTGAGAAAAGGGAAGTAAATGGGGTTAGTAATCCACATGTACTAAGTATGAGACATTATCCACATATACAAGCAAAACATGCTAAAAAGGGACTTTTAGTCAAAACATTCGATTTTCACCTTTAGGAACCTAATGCAAAGCCAAGAAAGTCATATCAATCAACCAAACATCCTTACTAACTCAACAAGTAAAACATATTTCAACATACTTGGAACCATATTTACTACAACCCTATCATAAAGGAATGACATCAAAAGAATGAATAAGAGTCAATTAAATAATAATATGCAAGACAACTGAGTCCTTAACATGTCAACAAGTGCAATGACTATGCAAAACCCTATAACCTTACTCAATCAAGTAGCTTCAACAAGAAATCATAACAAATGTCCCAATTCATATAACATAACATTTAGATTTACATTTCATCTTATTTTAACATTATAACCCAAGGCATGCTTACAAGTGAGCTAATCAACACATATTATCAACAATGTGCCAAGGTCATCATACATATATCATATATCATCATAACATAAACATATATAAGTACCTCTTCGTAAGACTCCCCTGAAGGCTAACTAGTTCAATGTTTAGGTACAGTCCCAACCCCCTACCAAGACTAAGCTAGACCTCATAGGTTATCCAAGTTAGAGTTCAAGTTCTTTAATTCGTTTTACCTTTTAGGAACCTCTTTAACTAGACGACAAAGACAACATGATCTAGTGTGGTATCCATTGTTATAAAACCCTACACCGAAAGAAGGTGGACTACTTGCCAAGGTAGTATTAAAACATGAAACATAGAAACTACGTGGATCAACTAGCTAGTATTCCTTTGGGGGCAACATATTTCAAGAACTAGAAGATATAGTTGGGACCCTCTTTATATGCCATGCATTACAGTCTCCAATATCAAGAGTGATGTATTGTTCCTACCTTCCCTATGTGGGAAGGGACACTCCTCAATATAGTTCACTCGCATCTAAGCTAGAGTCCCTTTTTGAAATGTATTTAAGCTTTTAATTATCAACCATACATTAGTTTAGGTCATAGGGTCTACTACTTTTATAAACATGATCGTCAATAGATCAATAAGAATTGTATAAGTATAAGTCTTTTCATCACAATTCATATAAGTGAGGTTAAAACATTAGCATTTCATAGCATATTAAGTCACATTGATAGTGTTCACCATCCTTATATCACATACACCATAATCAAAATTAAAACATAGTCAAGACAATTTAATTCAACATCATACCACCCTATCATCCTTGTATAAGTCATTCTCCAATGTAACATCCTGACTTAACCACAATTAATTAAATGAGTTAATATAAAAATGTGCAAAAAACTCACCCCCTCACAGAAGAAACCCTACTGACGGGCTTTTTGTGAGTCTATGGACTTACCCCATCTAGTCTTGCACTCCATCGTTGAGTTCAGATAGTGTGTAGGTGAGGGACTTCCATGAATTGGCTAAGTGTGGGATGACGGTTTCATCGACGTCCCGTCGATCCACACACGGAATATAGCCTGCACCCCTGTACGCAGTCAATGATTTCAAAGGTTGTGCATGTGAAGGGACCTTCTTAACCATCCTATGTGTAGGACGACAGTGCCATCGACTCCCCATTGGTCCACACACGGTCCGTTGACTGCATCGTCGATGCACACTGCTTCAGGCAACATTGCCTAACCCTGCAGGACTCCTCCTCAAGGGCCCTTATTTGTACTTAGGGAGTCGTACCCAGACGTTTCGACCATGCAAAAAGTTAAACACCTATTAGCTTCCCTCCGACCATTTTTCGTACATTTTTGACTCCTAAAAGTTATTAAAATAGGCTAAGGCAAGATAACACCCTTTTGAACCAATTTCCCGGACATCATGGACGTTTTAGTTCTTAAACTTTATAAATGACCTATATTCAATAAATAGTACTTGGACCTTATTACACCAATGTTAGGCTTTATGACTCGACATTGATTTTCAAGGTGTTACATTATCCCCCCCCCCCCCCC